>NC_087473.1:12969663-13190361 GCF_036321535.1 Camelus dromedarius
AATTTTTTCAAAATCCATTGAAAGTACAACACTAAGTGTGAACCCTAAGGTAAACTCCAGAGTCTGAATAATTATTGTGTGAACACACATCATCTCTTGTTACAAATATGCTACTCAATTTTGCACTGAAGTTAAAGCTACTCTAAAAAGTAAAATCTATTCTTTAAACAGGGTCACAGGGCATAATTCAGAGAATTTACCCCCCTTTTTTGTAATTCTAGAATTTTCATAGTTGTAACAACTTCTCTCAAGTTATTCCCCTTTTTTCACATCTTACAGAATAAAGACTGTATAAAAAATATCATTTTGTAGTCCTGATGAGTTTCTATTTGGCTTTCTTAAAAAGTAGGTACTTACCTGTCCATAGCCAACTTTGAAATTTTTGTGTATATAATATATGAAGAGAGAAACCTGATTTTTTGTATTTAAATATTAGACCTATCAGAACACATCTGTGCTTAACATGGAAAGGAGCTATGATAGATACATGTAGTAAACTTAAAATCATCTGTTTTGTGAAGTACTTGAAGAAAATAACAACATACAGGTTCAACTTCAACAAAAGTGAGATCTCATGGAGAAAGTAACATAATGTGACACTGGATGTAAATGAATAAAGAAATGTAGCTAGAGGAGCAGAATGTAGCTATGAATTTTAAAAATTGATAGTTTTTCTCTACAGCTTAGAATGCTTCAGCAACTTTTTAATACTAAGTATTCAGTTTTTTCTAATGAAACATTAGAGATGGGAAAGATTCATTCTGACATGATAGTGCATTATAAGTCTGGAGGGTCCAGGTCCTAGAGAAACACAATGACTGAAATACACAAAGTTTTTGCACCAAAGAAGCTTACATGCTAGCTCAGAGACACTGACACACACACACACAAAGCCACAAAATTATAAAATGCTAGGCATATTGATAAATTCTTTGCAGAAAAGAGAGATAGGGTAAAGGAGATAAAGAGAGCATAGGAGAGTGGGGATCCTTATATTTTATGCAAGTTATGTTTGTAAACACCTTTTAGCATAGCCACCATTCTCTCTGGTGAAGAGACTGAGGTCCCAGCTGGCTGGTGCCCAGAGGAAATGAAACCCAGCACTTGTGATCCAAGGCCTAATGCTCTCCACTTTGCCTCCACCCTCTGCTTACCCACAGTTGGAAAAGTGTTGATGCCATCAGATTTTGAAGTCTACTATTTCTTCTCTTTGCAATCAACTTATACTAATATTATTATGAGTACAAAATACATTGTCCAACACTATTCCTATATCAAGCAATGCCAGAAGAGATGGTACCTGAGATTTATAAAGGGTTAACTCACCAATTGGCAACTTCAGAATTATGCAGCTGTGGCCCAATGGTTATTAAGTATTCATGAAACTGCTAAGCACTCTTCACTCTGATGTGAACACATTCAGGAAGAGAGCACTGCTTCTCCAACTTTGAAGTGCACATAAGTCAGATGGGAATCTTGTAAAAATGCACTGTTAAGAGCTTCTGCTTGGGCCATTCTTGAGGAAGTAGTGGCCATGAGCTGGACCCAGTCTGCAAAAACTGGTACCAATCTGTGAAGAACTGACCTACATATGTACTGCGTGAAAAACCTGCCTCTGCTGCTCTTTACATTTGCACAAACTTGCTGTCTTCCCACAAAGCTTGCTGTCAATAGCCTTGACCATCCCTCTATGTGTGAATGCATGTCCTAGGGACTCAGACAGCTACTTAGGAGGGAAAACTTCCCTTCCCTACTCTGCTGAGATCTGGCTGAAATCCCAAGAGCTGATTCCCCAAGGGCTTTTTACAAGCTCAGTTTCTTTCCAGAAAATAGTGATGATAATAAAAAAAAAATTATTTCAGTCTGAAACTTTGGGCCATTTGGTTGCCATCAGTAAAAACTGCCAGAGGAATTGAGGATGGGGTTGTGAGTGTGTAGTATATATGGAACTTTAGATTTCTTGGCATTTGCCAAAATCTTTTGGGCTTCCCTATTTCTTCTTAAGACTATCACCACCAGGGAAAATGTTCAACATGGGGTAGTTGGAATCTCCCTAACGCTCTCAGTAAAGACAAATGGAACCCTCTGAGCCACCAACCAATGGCCCAGAAGGTTGGACTTTAATTCAAAGTTGAACTAGAAAGGTAGCAAGCAGAGGTAAATCTCTCTTATTAGCTACTAGAATTCTTTTCCATGACCCAGATAAGTTATCAGAGGGAAACAAAGACTAGTTTCCCAGTCAAACATTTTCCATAATTGAAGAAATTTCTCTCGAGTTATTTCTTTAACATCTAAACAATGAAATGCAATCCCTACCAAATTTTCAATAACCTTTTGTTTTTTAAGAAGAAAAACTGATCATCAAATTTATGTGGAATTGGAATTGGCTCCAAATAGCTAATTTTTAAAAGAGCAAATCTGGAGACTGAACTTTAATTGAAAATTTATTGAAATCTGTATTAATCAAAATTAATTCACACTGGCATAAACATGAAGATATAGACTAATGGAATACAACTGAGAGTCCAGAAATAATGGTTTCCATAATAATTTTCAGAATGGCACCATGACTTGGAAAAGTTGTTAGTATCACTAGTTCCCAGAGAAAGGCAAATCAGACCATAATTAGGCATTACTTCGTGGTCATTAGGATGGCCATAATCAACAAATTGGAAAATAACAAGTATTGTCTAGAAAGATCAGAGAAGATCCTAAGTGCCCCATGGAGTCACCAAATAAAGAACTGAAAGGAGAGCTTGCCAAAAATAGGTATTTTACTGAATCAGAAAAATATCAATATTTACAAAATGGATTCTTGATAGTGTTTGACCAAGTGTACAAAGTAGTGTTTTCCATTTTCAAAGCTTAATTTCAGTTCTTTTGTAAGTGTTGCAAACAAAACCACAAAGTATAATTTAGGCAGTTTGTATTAGTAGGCTGCCTTGGTTGTCATAACAAAATATCACCAAAGAGGTGATTTATAGAATAGCATTTATTTCTCAGTCCTGGGAGCTGCATAGTTCAAGAGCAAAGTAACAGCAAGGTAGATTTCTTTCTGAAGACTTTTCTCTTGGCTTGTAGAAAGCTGCCATGTGGGCTCACATAACCTCTTTTTTTGTGAATATACACACTGAAGAGAGAAAATCACCTCTCTGGTGTTACTTCTAAAGGTACTAAGCCTATCAGTGGAGGATTGAATCTTATGAATTCATTTAACCTTAATTATTTTCTAAAGATTCTGTCTCCAAATATAGTCACATTGTGGGTTTGGGTTTCAATATACAAATTTGGGGCAATACATTCTATACCACTGTTCTCCTCCATAGCACTCTGGCCTTCCACAAAAATTGTCAGTGTGTACAGGTGAAGCAGGAACCCCAGGCTCTCTCAGTGAAGGCTGGAGCTCTAGTACTGCTTCCAAGGACCAGCTGGGGTGGGGAGGTCTGTCATGATGCCAGCTGTTTAGCTTCAGGACTCACTGGGCTGGTGGATTTAACTTAAGGGTAAGAGAATATGATGAGACTCCCTGAGGTGAAGCAGCTCTCCCTGGGTGAGAGCCTGGAGGTTGAAAAATCAGGAAATAATGTGTCTTTTATGTCTGAGTGGAAGGCAGGTGAAGAGCTGCATGATCCTTACTTTTCTTAACATTAATTTTTAAAAGTATATAAATATGAATATTAATATTTACCCTGCATATTTTTCAGGGTTGTAGTAAAAAACTCAAAAAACATGGATGCCCAAAGCATCACTGTGAATAGTAGTATCAATAATGGTAGCTATTATTTATATTAATTAATGTATCATAAAGGAGCTTTTACCAGCTCTTAAATTTGTAGTAAATAGAGAGTCTGACTATAGTACAAAATGAAACTTATAATTCTAAAAAAAACCCAAAGAACTATTTGTCTATTATTGTAGACTCCCCTCCTTCAAAGAAAACATGTCTTAATCTCTAGAACTTTAAATGGCAAAGGAATTTAAAATGTAGGTGGAAATAAGTTTACTAATTACATTACCTTAAAATAGGGAAACTATCCTGGGGTATCTGGGTGGGTCAAATGTACCATATGACCCTTAAAAGTGGGAGACAAATATGTGGCTATGGAAGAAAGAACCAGAGAAATGGTAATGTGAAAGGGCTTGATTTGCTATTGTTGACTTTGAAGATAATTGGGCCACAAACTGAAAACCAGAGGTATTCTCTTAAAGCTACAAAAGGACCAAGGCATAGATTTTTTCCTTCTACAGTAGGAATGCTATTCTGCCAACACTTTGATCTCACCCCAGAAACATCCATGTCTGATTTGTGATCTATAGATACTATAAGATAATAAAACTGTGTTAAATCACTTTGTGGCTATTTGTTACAACAGCAATAGAAAAGTAATAAACCTATCAGTAGGATTCTGGAGTTATCATCAGATTCTGAGATTTTAAAAAATGAAATATGTATTAACTGAACAATTTTTCAAGAACTTCTTTATCTTCTCTCCTCACATCTAATAATGAACAAATTAGTAGTTTTGCCCCATTTGCCTCCCAGGAACTGTAGTTGCTGATCTATTTACAGAGCTCTTTGTTACACTTTCTAGTATGTTTGCCTAAATTCATGTACAAAATACTATTGCCTGATTTAGGATGCTAGTTTAGTTTTAAAGAGGGTGTGCCTGGGGTAAATTCAAAGGAAAATGCCAACTCAAGTACAAGGTAATGTTGATAATTCCCCACACAAAATATTTACAGAAGAAATATGGGCACAGTCAAGTGGCCCCTTCTCTCTGTGATGTCAAGCTTGCCCTGGGGACAGTCCAGGTCCCATGGCTCATCCCTTGGCTTCTTTCTAACCTAAAATGAGAGCTAAATGGCAGAAGCCCACTTCATATGGTTTCCCCAAGAGGAGCTCAAGGAGGGGGAGGAAACCACCAGCTCCTAAGTAAACATCTGTAAAAGGATTTGGAGCTGCGGATATGAGGAAGTTCTGAGGCCTGCTGAAAGGGAAGGAAGGGCTTCACCTCCTGGCAGGGACCCTGCTTCCTGTTGTGCAGCTTCGCACTGTTTCATAAAAGCTGGGGACTGCAGGGTCTTGTGCTACCATGAGGAAGTGTGAGTCTTGGTTCCCCCACGTTACACAACAGGGTGACCTCTATGGCACAGTGAAACAGATGGAGGAGGGAGATGGCACACTTGCACTGGGTCTTCCAGACACGACAAAAGCTGCTTTTTTTAATTGCAGAAGTATCTTTCCCTATATAATATGATTGCAGCATATCATTTGTTCTTGTGTATGCTCTTTGCTTGTCTGCAAATTAAAATAGCTGAAAGGCATATATACACATGGGCCCCTTAGCAAGTGTTAGTTGTCACTACAGAGCCCAGAGTCAAAAAACCCAAAACGTCATGTGAAAGAAGAAATTAGATTTATGGCTTTCTTATATAATATTGCCACAAATATCATGAAACTATTTTTGTAGCAAATTTGTCTGGAAGGCCACTCAAGGAATTAGGAAACATTTTAAACTAATGGAAAACATTGTAAGCTGTACTGTAATGTGTCATTTTGTGGATAAGTGCTACTGTGGTTACATTTACACATGTAAAATTTGTTTAAAAAAACAACGTACGTGACCTGGATATTTTATTGGATAAATACTCAAAAATTTAGATTTTTTAGTAAAAGGATCTTTTAGATTAAAGAACAGAGGTGGGGCTCCATCATTACTGTGTGACCTTGACTAACTTAGTTAACATGTCTGTGATATAGTTTATTCATCTTCAATGGAAAGGGTAATATAAAGTATAGAAAGTGCTTGTTATGAGAATTAAGAAAAGCATATGGAAAATGTATGACACTCATGGGATAGTTCCTGATGCTGTAAAATGATTGAACAACATTAGCTATTTTGTTTAGACAGAATGGATGTATACTCATGAGAGAGGAATAAAAGTGCAGAAACAGGTGAGTCACTACAGACAAGGAAATCTTGGAAGCCCAGGAAACACTGCTTACCAATGTGACACGAGGTATAATTTGCATCTTGCTTCTGGGCTCTCCTCCATCCACAAAGTCTCAGGAATTGTCCATCACCTCCCACACTAGCATTTTTGTTTTTCCTCACAGTCCACTCTTGCCCATCTACTTAGAATACTGAGACATTTTCTCTTTCTCTTTGAAGTCTTCTTCCTTTGAGTTCACATACTGAAAGTCAGAGGCTTTATTATTTTTTTAAAGGGATTTAGATGTTTTGCTTATGTTAATAAATTTTCAAATGGACAAGAAACATTGCATGCTTTGACAATCTTACTCAACTCCACATTTGGACAGTGTGCACTAAATCCTAGGTTTTTCTTAAAAATCTTTCAGCATGGTAGGGAAGTTTTCCTCTATTTTAATCCTTTCTTGAGTTTGTTTTTATTTACTTTGGGGGAGAGGTAATTAGTTTTGTTTATTTTTATTTACTTTTAAACAGTAGTACTGGGGATTGAACCTAGGACCTTGTGCATGCTAGGCACGTGCCCTACCACTGAACTATACCATCACCACCCTTTCTAGAGTTTTTATCATGAAAGTTTGTTAGATTTTGTCAAATGCCTTTTCTGTGTCAATTGACATGATCATGTGTTTATTTTCATTCATTTTAGTAATGTGATATATTACACTGACTGATTTTCATATGTTTAACTTCCTGGCATCTGTAGGCTAAATCCTACTCGGTAGAGGTACAATTTACTCTTAGAAACCTCAACTTGAAGACATTGTGCTGGATTGAGATTTGGTGACTAAGTGGATGTTTGCCATCACCATGCCCTTGACCAAGGCTGGAAGCCTACTACAGGATGGAGCTGATACTGACTAGGAAACTAGCCTTTGTTTCCTTCTGAAGACTGATCTGCAACATGTATCTTATTTATCCATTCATCTATTGATATGCACTTAGGATGCTTCAGTACCTTAGCAATTTTAAATAATGTTGCTGTTAATAGTGGGGTGTATGTATAATTTTTCCTCCAGAGTGTCACAGAGCTGGAATCATACATTTTTAGCATTTTCAGATTGGCTTATTTCATTTAGTAATATGGATTTATGTTTTATTTCATCAATTTCTATATATGGCTGGACGACTCACTTGTTTTTTTAAAAAAAATTTGTTGAAGTATAGCTGATTTACCATATTGCACTACTTTCTGGTGTAGAGAGAAGAGATTCTAAATACACACACACACACACACACACACACATACATATATGCGCATACTTTTTAAGGATAACATTTTACTGAGCATTTAAAATATCATTTTAAGACAGGATATATATACACATGTATATTCTTTTCATATTCTTTTCCATTGTGGTTTATTACAGGATATTGCATATAGTTCTCTGTGCTATACAGAAGGTCCTTGTTGTTTATCTATTTTATGTAATAGCAGTTCCTATCTGCTAATCTCAAACTCCTAATTTATCCGTCCTTCCCCATTTTCCACTTTGGTCACCATAAGTTTGTTTTCAACGTCTGTGAGTCTGTTGCTGTTTTATAATTAAGATCATTTCTATCATATTTTAGATTCCACATAAATGTGATATCCTAGGTATTTGTCCCTCTCTTTCTGACTTACTTCACTTACAGTGATAATCTATAGGTCCACCTATGTTGCTGCAAATGTCATTATTTCATTCATTTTTTACAGCTGAATAGTATTGCACATGTGTGTGTGTGTAAATAACATTTTTTCATTTTTCAGTTTTATTAGGTAAGAATTATTACAATTTGACTGCACATGTATGATACATTGCATATAAACACATATACACAATATACTGCATACATTTTATAAATATAGATATATGAAATGTTCATTGTTTCTAAGAGCATTTACAGCTTTAGCTTTTTAAACTTACGTAGTTATTAAAACAATAAAGCCAATCATAAGATTAGAATTAATTCAAAAGACACATACACCCCACTATTAACAGCAACATTATTTATAATTGCCGAGGTATAGAAGCATCCTAAATGGACATCAATACATGAAGGATAAAGAATCTTTTTTATGATGTGTATCTTTTTGAATTAATGGAGCACAACTCGCCCGTAAGAAAGAAGGGCATTTTGCCATTTGTGGCCCTTCATTCACGTTTTTTTTTTTTTTTTCCCCACCTCAAAAACCAGAATTTTATAACTGGCAGAGACATTTCCATTGCATCGAAAACAACAAAACACCTAGGAATGAACTTAACCAAGGAGGTTAACTATACTCTAAAAACCATAAACCATTGATGGAGGAAGTTGAAGATGACACACACACACACAAAAATAGAAAGATATCTTGTGCTCTTGGACTGGAAGAATCAACATTATCAAAATGGCCACACTGCCCAAAGCAAGCCACAGATCCAATGCAACTCCTGTCAAAATATGACAATATTCACAGAACTAGAACAAACAATTCCAAATTTTATATAGGACCATGAAAGACCGTGAACTGCCAAAGCAATTGTTTGTAGTTTTTCCCCCACCCCCTTACTTCTTTTTGTTCTCTTTCCTTACTGTTTGATGTCTAGAGAAGGTCCTTTAACATTTGTTGTAAAGCTTATTTGGTGCTGCTGAATTCTTTTAGCTTTTGTTTATCTGTGAATCTTTTGATTTCTCCATCAAATCTGAATGAGAGCCTTGCTGGATAGAGTATTCTTGGATGTAAGTTTCCCCTTTCATCACTTTAACTATATTGTGCCACTCCCTTCTGGGCTGTAGAGTTTCTGCTGAAAAATCAGCTGATAACCTTATGGGAGTTCCCTTGTATGTTATTTGTTGCTTCTGCCTTGCTGATTTTAATATTTTCTCCCTCTGCTTAATTTTTGTCAATTTGATTGCTATGTGGCTTAGTGTGTTCCTCTTTGGGTTGATCCTCTGTGGAACTCTCTGCACTTCCTTCACTTGGGTGACTGTTTCCTTTCCCAAGTTGGGGAATTTTTCCGTTGTCATCTCTATAAAATATTTTCTCAGGCCCCTTCTCTCTCTCTCTTCTCTTTCTGGGACCCTAAAAAGCGAATATTGGTGTGCTTCCTGTTGTCCCAGAGTTCTCTTAAACTGTCCTCAATTCTTTTCATGCTGTTTTCTGTTCTGCAGTAGTGATTTCCACTCATCTCTCTTCTGGCTCATTGATCTGTTCTTCTGCCTCATTTAGTCTATTCTTCGTTCCTTCTAGTGTATTGTTCATTTCAGTGATTTTATCCTTCAACTCTGTTTGGGTATTCTTTATATTTTCCAACCCTTTGCCAAAAACTTCACTCTGTGCATTTATGTTCCCTCTGAGTTCTCTGAACATCTTGGCCATCATTACTTCAAACTCTTTCTCAGATAAATTGCCTATCTCCTCATCACTTATTTCTTCCCCTGGGATTTTATCTTGTGGCTTGGCCTGGGAGACATTCCTCTGCCACCTCATATTGTCTATCTTTCTGTTTGTACTTTTAGGTAGGTTGGTTACGTTCCTCAACCTTGGAGAGGTGGCCCCTGTGGGAGATGTCCTGTGCATCCCAGAAGCGCATTCCTCTCTTGTCACCCAAAGGCCAGGGTCCGGCCAGTCCCACTGCAGACTCTGGCCTGTGTTTGTGGACTCCTTCCACAGGCTTTGGGATTGTTGTGCTCTTATTTCTAGTATCTGCCCCTGGTGGATGAGGCTGGACTAGAGGCTTATGCAGGTTTTCTGGCAGGAGGAGCTGGTGCCTGCCCACTGCTGAGTGGAGCTTGGTCCTGGACCTCTGGTGGGTAGGGCCATGTCTAGAGGCCTTTGTGGCTCAGGAAGTCTGCTGATGGGTGGGGCTGTGTTCCCACCCTGCTTGTTGTTTGGCCTGAGGCTTCCCTACAGGCTGTTGGGTGGGGCTGGGTCTTGGTGTTATTGATCCAATCAAGATGTCAGCCTCCAGGAAAGCTCATATACATGAACACTCCTGGGGTGTCCACCAGCAGCCTTTATGTCCCCTGGGTGAGCCACAGCTGTTCCCTACACACCCAGGAGACCTTCCAAGACCAGCAGGCAGGTCTGACCCAGCTTCCTATGAAATCACTGCCTCAGCCCTTGGACCTGGTGCATATGAGATTTCTGTGTACTGTACACTACCCAAGAGAATGAAGTCTGTTTCCCTCAGTCCTGTGGGGCTCCTGGAGCTAAGCCCCACTGGCCTTCAAAACCAGATGTCCTTGGCTCTCCTCCTCCTCCCAATGCCAGAACCCTGGGCTGGGGAGCCTGGCGTGGGGCTTAGGGCTCTCACTCCTGTGGGAGGGCCTCTGTGACTTAATTATTCTTCTGCTTGTGGGTTGCCCACCCAAAGGGTATGGGGTCCCATTATATCACGAGCACACCCCTCCTACCATCCCCCTGTGGTTCCTTCTTTATGTTTCCAGTCGAAGAAGATCTTTTTTGTTAGGTTCCAGTCTTTTACTCGATGGTTGTTTAGCAGTCAGTTGTGGTTTCCTCGTAGATGCGAAGAGAAGTGAACCCGTGGTCCTACCGCTCCGCCATCTTGACCAGAAATCCAAATAACATCTTCTTTATCCATTCTTCTGTGGATGGACATTTAGGTTGCTTTCACGTCTTGGCTATTGTAAATAGTGCTGCTGTGAATATTGAGCTGAATGTATCTTTTCAAATTAGAGTTCTCTATGCGTATGTGACCAGGAGTGCAATTTCTGGATCATATGAAAACTCTATTTTTAGTTTTTTAAGGTATTTTCTTACTGTTCTCCCTAGTGGCTGCACCAATTTACCTTTCCACCAACAGTGTAGGAGGGTCCTCTTTCTTCCACACCCTCTCCAGCATTTATTGTTTGTAGACTTTTTGATGTTGGCCATTCTGACCAATGTGAGGTGATACCTCATTGTGGTTTTGATTTGCATTTCTCTAATAATTAGTGATTTTGAGCATCTTTTCTGTCTATTTTTTTAATTGGATTTTGGGGTTTTTTTTTTATTATGGAGTAGCATGGGCTGTTTGTGTATTTTGGAAATTAAGCCCCTGTGCAGCTATCGAGATTTCCCAGTGCCACTTGCTGAAGAGGGTGTCTTTTTCCATTGTATATTCTTGCCTCCTCTGTCGAAGATTAACTGACTGTAGTTGTATGGGTTTATTTGTGGGTTCTCTATTCTGTTCCATTGATCCACATCTCTGTTTTTGTGCCAGTTCCACACTGTTTTGATTACTGTAGCTCTGTGGTATTGTCTGAAGCCTGGGAGGGTTATTCCTGCAGCTTTCTTTATTTTGCTCAGGATCCTTTTGGAAGTTCTGGCTCTTTTATGGTTCCATGTACCTGGTGGGATTATTTGTCCTAGTTCTGTGAAATACGTCCGGGATAATTTGATGGGGATCACGTTAAATCTGCACATCGCTTTGGGGAGTGTGGCCACTTTAACAATATTAAATCTTCCAATCCAGGAGCCTGGGATATATTTCCATTTCTTTGAATCATCTTCAGTTTCCTTGATCAGTGTTTTATAGTTCTCTGCATATAAGCCTTTCACCTCCTTGGTCAGGCTTATTCCTAAATATAGGAATATTTTTTGATGCCACTTTAAAAGGGATTTTTTTTTTCTTTCCCTTTCTGGTGGTTCATTGGTAGTGTAAAGAAATGCAACATATTCCTGCATGTTAATCTTGTATCCTGCTACCTTGCTAAATTTGTTCATTACTTCTAGTAGTTTTGGTGTGGCATCTTCGGGGTTTTCTGTATATATCGTATCATGCCATCTGCATATGATGACAATTTTACCTCTTCCTTTCTCAATTTAGATCCCTTTTATTTCTTTACCTTACCTGAGTCCTGTGGCTAAGACTTCAAGACTATGTTGAACAGAAGTGGTGAGAGTGGGCATCCTTGTCTTGCTCCAGATTTTACTGGGAAGGCTTTCAGTTTTTCACTGTAGAGTATTGTGCTGGCTGTGGGTTTGTCATAAATGGCTTTTATTATGTGGGTTATGTTCCCCAGTTTGATAAGAGGTTTTTTTTTTTTTTTTTTTTTAACATAAATGGGTGTTGAATTTTACTGAATGATTTTTCTGCATCTATTGAGATGATCCTGTGGGTTTTGTCTCTTCTTTTGCTGATGTTATGTATCACGTTGATTGATTTGTGTGTGTTGAAGCATCCTTGTGTCCCTGGGATGAATCCAACTTGACCATGGTGTAAGATCTTTTTAGGGTGCTGTTAGATTCTGTTTGCTAACATTTTGTTGAGGATTTTTGCTTCTATGTTCATCAATGATATTGGCCTGTAATTTTCTGTTTTAGTGGTGTCTCTGGTTTTGGTTTCAGGGTGATGGTGGCTTCCTAGAATGAGTTTGGGAGTATTCCCTTCTCTTCAATTTTTTGGAAGAATTTGAGAAGGACCAGTATGAGTTTTCCTTTGTATGTTTTGTGGAATTTCCCAGAGAAGCCATCTGGTCCTGGGTGTGTGTTTGTAGGGAGCTTTTAAAAAAATTATTATTACAGGCTCTATTTCACTTCTAGTAATCAGTCTGTTCAAGTTTCTGTTTCTTCTTGATTCAGTTTTGGTGGACTGTATGTTTCTAGACACTTGTCTATTTCTTCTAAGCTGTCCGATTTGTTGGCATATAACTGTTCATAGTATTCTCTTATGGCTTTTTGTGTTTGTGTGGTATTGGCTGTTGTATCTCCTTTCATTTCTTACTTTGTTTGTTTGGGTCTTCTCTCTTCTTGGTGAGTCTTGCCAGAGATTTGTTGATTTTGTTTGCCCTTTCAAAGAACCAGTTCTTGGTTTCATTGATCTTTTTTTTGTATTTTTTAATCTCTATTTTATTTATTTTCTCCCTCATTTCTTTTTAGTGCTCAATAATATTCCACCCATTGTCTTGGTGTACCACAGTTTATTTTTCTATTCACCTACTGAAGGACATCTTGGTTGCTTCTAACTTTTAGTAATTAAGAACAAAGCTGCCATAAACATCTGTGTGCAAATTTTTGTGTGGACGTGAGTTTTCAAGTCTTTTGGGTAAATACCAAGGAGCATGATTGGAGGGTCATATTGTAAGAACACGTGTAGTTTCACAAGACACCACCAGGCTGCCTTCCTTAGGGGCTATACCACTTTGTGTTTCTACCAACAATGAATGAGAGTTCCTGTTGCTCCACGTCCTCACCAGCATTTGGTATTGTCAATGTTTGGGAATTTTGCCATTCAGATAGGTGTGTAGTGATATCACATTGCTGTTTTAATTTGCAAATCCCTAATGATATATGATGTAGATCACTTTTTCATATGTGTATTTGCCACCTGTGTTTGCTCTTTGTTGAGGTATCTGTTCAGGTGTTCAGCCCATTTTTTAATCAGGTTAATGTTTTCTTATTGTTGATTTTAAAGAATTTATTGTATATTTTGATAAGAGGCTTTATCAGATAAGTCTTCTTGCAATTACTTTCTTGCACTCCATGGCTTTTCTTCTCCCTTCGCAGTGTCTTTCACAGGGCAAAAGTTTTTAATTTTAATAAATTCCAGCTTAGCAGTTATTTCTCTTATGGATCTTGTCTGTGATTTCTGTATCTAAAGATTCATTGTCATGCCACAAATCATCTAGGTTTTCTCCTGTGTTATTTTCTAGAAGATTTATAGATTTGCATTTTACATTTAGGCCTGTGGTCCACTTTGAGTTTTCTGTTTGTTTGTTTGTTTGTTTGTTTTGTTTGTTTGTTTTAGTGCCAGGAGTAAGAGCTGTGTCAAGAGTCCTTTGTTTGGAGGGGGAGGGGGGCACAGGGAAATCCAGTTATTCCAGCACCATTCATTGAAAAGAATATCTTTGTTGCATTGTATAGCATCTGCCCCTTTTGTCTGTGATCAGTTGACTGTATTTATGTGGATCTATTTCTGGGCTTTGTGTTCTGTTCCATCAACTGTATGTCTATTCTTTCACCAGTGAAATCACAGGTCTTGATTCCTGTAGCTTTATAAATCTTGAAGCTAGGTAATGTCAATCCTGTGACATGGTGTTTGCTATTCTGAGTCTCTTTCCTCTCCATATATACTTCAGAGTCAGGTTTTCAATAGTGGCATGCTGGTGTTATGATTGGAATTGCATTGAATCTATAGATCCAGCAGGGAAAAGCTGGTGTCTTAAAAATATTGGGTCTTCCTATCCACTAATGAGGAAAACCTCTCCATTCACTTAGTTTATTGGCTCAAACATTCACGGGAGGATTCGACGTTGCCGCATGACTATTTCCAATGAGTATCACTATTTGGTGATGACATGTGAAAAGGAACCCAGTTCCTAGGCCTGCACATCTGGGAGAAATGCCTGCTTTCCTTTTAATTCAAAGGGGAGAACAAGCAGTCTCCCATCCATTGGGATCTCTCAGAGCTGCTGTTGTGATCACTCGTAGCTGTTTGTAAATATAAAGTGGTTGGGTATGTTTCCATTGAAAAACGCTTTCTGAACTCCTAAGCGGAGAGTCATTTATGAAGGTTTGATCAGACAAAGAAAACCATTTAAAACTTCGTGTGTCTGTCTGTGTGAAAAGAAATCTTTATTGTTATGAGACACTGGGTGTTAGGAAAAGGCTTGCTAACCAGCAGAAAGTGTCATCTCCTTTGTTTCCTCACTGGCTACATTTAAGAGAGAGCCTGAGTTGGCAGGAAAGAAAGCTGGTTCCACCCCTTCAAATAAAAAAAAAAATATCATTGAATCGAATGTACTATGGACAGATCACAGTATAGCATATCATAAGAATCACCCTTGCCATCTTCTTCAGATCATGAGTGTAACCCATTTTATAAAAATGAGAGAGAGAGAGAGAGAGAGAGAGAGAGAGAGAGAGAGAGAGAGGGAGAGAGAACTGGACAGAGGGAGAGAGAGAGAGAGAGAGATTGCTTTGGATTTAAGAATAAATATAGAAAGTCATTTTGTCTACAAAGCAGTTCAATCTGGTCCACAGCCATTAACATTAGTTAGTACTGGAACTAACTAAATGATTAGAGAGAGGCGGAAGCTCGCTTGAAGGCAAGAACTTCAATCACTTGGACACATGTTTGATTCCCTGTAATAAAATCCATGACCTAAATCTCTGAACTTAGGCATTTCCAAGGAGATTACCTGACTTCCCCAATTGTGTTTAGGTTTAACATGATCAGCGAAATGCCTAACAGGCCCCAGAGGTCTTCTGTGTGATGAGACCAACAGCAGTAGTACTAGTATTAGTATTAGCATCTGAAATTTATCTCTCTCTCCAAACAGGACACATCAGGCTTAGGAAGACATCCAAGTGGAAAGAAGGAAAAACAAGAGCAAAAACAAACACAAGCAAACAAAACAAAATAAAATAAAACTACTGATGAATTTAAGAAGATAGAATTTTTCCCCAAAGGCAAGCAGCTGAACTCTCACTACCAGTGAGACTAAAAGGAACCCATTAAAGAGCCTTTACTCAGCATTGGGTACAGTACATTCTTGCTGTTTTAATAAAACATGGTCAGTATCAATAAAAATCTGTATTTTAATAAAGTGCACGTTAATATTATCAGCCTCATTTTACAGAAACTGAGGCTCTGAGAGTCATCAGCAGTCCTGAAGTCGAGAACATTGCAAGACCAGGACTCAAACACAGGGAGTTCTGTTGGGGAAGGAGAACAGGTTGTAACAGCAGAAGGTCTATGAATCATAATTATGGAACCTTAGCTTCTGAAATAAAACTGAAGGTGAATCACGACATGATTAAGTGTTCTTTGTAACCCCCATTCATTGAAGGCCCACTTGATTAATTCTGTCGACAACCAGGCAAAGGAAAAGGCAAATGATAATCAAAATGTTAGTTTAACTGCCTGTTGTGCAGGGTAATTCCTGATTGATATTAAAATTTACTCTTTTGGCTTTTGTCAGGATCATTGAGGCATGCCTGATGCATAGTAAATTGCACATCGTTAAGATGTTCAATATGGTAAATTTTGACTTAGGTACATACCAGTGAAATCATCACCATGGTCACGGTAAAGGACACATCCATTTGCCCTAAAAGTGTCTTTGTGCCTCTTAGTACTCCCTACCTTTCCCAAGCCAGTATCCATGTAACTATTTATCTGCTTTCTGATGCTACCGATAGTATTTCATAAACTCAGTTTTATATAAGTGAACTCACACAGTAGAATGTCTTTTTAGTCTGGCCTCTTTTACTCAGCATAATTATTTTAGGAGCTGTCCATACTGTTACATGTGTCAAAATACTTTTTTCCCATACTGCCAAGAAGTATTCCACATCCATTGTGGTGCTTAGATATTAATTCCTGGAATGATTCGTTTTCTTTCTTCATCATGTATTTTTGTTGATGATGTTTAATTCACATGATTGCCTCAGTTAATATTTATGATGATTGGTTGAACGCATTGGTCCAAAAAACTCTCAAGAGGGATCTAGGAAAGGTCGTTCCTTGACTCCTTCACTTACTCAATTATTCAGCATATACAAATTGAGCTCTTACTAGGTCCAAGACCCTGCTCCAGCTGCTGAGGACACAGTCAGGAAGAAAAGAGTTGTGAATCTTGGCCCTCAGGTCCTTTTATGCCAATAGACAACAGACACAATAAAAACAAAAATTGTAATATTATGTTAGAAGTTGACATGTGCAATTTAAGAATAGTTGAACCAGCTAAAGGAGCATCAGAAGGCGTCGTAAAGAAGCAACCCAGATTCTGGCCCACTCTCACAAATTGGACTGAATGTAGATAGTTTGCTCTGCATCTCAGTCAATCGCACAAGTCATCAACCTCAAACAGGACTTTGAAGAAAACAAAGCGGCCATGAATGCCCAGGAGTTAAAGAATAAGCTGATCTTCCCGCTGGAACTCCTCATAGGTATTATGTTTTGAGTCTATCTGGAGAAGAACGGAGAGAGAGTGGCCACCATAATCTCCTCCCACAACTGTAGGAGTTAAGCCAGAGACTGTTAAATGGGCAGAACATGCTACAAAAACTCAAAGTTCATCACATTATGTTGGTAATGTCCCATTTTAGTTCTGGATATAAACCTGGACCCAGGAATGTGTGTGCTTTGCTAATTCCGGATGTTCACGTATTTGGTTTTGCAAGGGTGGGGGTGGGGGGAGGAGAGACAACAAAGCAGAACAAATGGAAGGTTCAGCCAAGACAACCTGTCTTGCTCAAAAATGTATGAAACAGGGATCCCAGTCCACAGCCAAAGAATGTTGGACACTTTCCCCAGGTGCAGGAATGTTTTTGCACTTAAGTTTAGGCAGGCTCAAGGAAGAAGTCTGAGGAGAGAGTCTCCGTACCTAGAGGGAGAGAACTCTCTCTACCTGCCTTGGGTACTTTTGCTCCAGTGTGATCTGGCACCCATCCAAGGCAGCCTGAACTTTCTGAGAAACTTGATTTCCTAGTCCCACTGCCTTAGCCAACTGTAGGATGGAGGTCACTGAGGCAGGGGAGCCGCCGTGAGGGTTAGTTTAGCAGCAGTGGGTGGGAAACCCTTACTCTGATACGTTTAGCAATTCTTCCAACAGGAAATTTTAATCATGAAAATAAGGCAAGTTATTTATTTATTTATTTTTTAATTAATAACATTATTTTTTGGAACACTTTTGTGTTCACAACAAAAATGAACAGGCTGTACATAGATTTCTAATATCTCCCTACCCCCTCACACAAACACGAAGTCTACCCTCCTCCCTACTCCACCCTTCCCCTATCAAAAGCCGTCACCACAGTGATACATTTGTTACAGTCTGTGAGCCTATACTGACACATCATCACCGAAAACCCATAGTTTACGTTAGGGTTCACACTGGTGTTTGCTCAGTCAGTGAGTTTTGACAAGTGCGTGGTGACATGTACACACCTTTATAGTATCACACAGAAGAGTTTCACTGCCCTAAAATTTCCCTGTGCTCCACTCATTCATCCACCCCTCCTGTCTAACCTCTGGCAGTCCCTGAGATGTGTACCATCTCTATAGTTTTGCCTTTTCCAGAAACATCAAGTATGTAGAGTTTTCAGATTGGCTTCTTTCATTTGGTGATATGCATTAAAGTTTTCTTCCAAGACTTTTCATGGCTTGATGGTTTAATTCTTTTCGGCACTGCATAAAATTCCATTGTCTGGAACAGAAAACTCACAATTAATTTATCCATTCACCTACTGAAGAACATTTGGTTGCTTCTAAGTTTTGGCAATTATGATAAAGCTGCTGTAAACATCCATGTGTAGGTTTTTGTGTGAACATAAATATTCAACTCTTTGGGTAAACACCAAGAAGTGTGACTGCTGAATTCTATGGTAAGGGTATGTTTAGTCTTATAAGACACTGCCAAACTGTCTTCCAAAGTGGCTGTACCATTTTGCATTTCCACCAGCAATGGGTGAGAGTTCCTGTCATTGCATATCCTCTCTAGCATTTGCTGTTGTCAATGTTAGAGATTTTGCCAGTATAACAGATACGTAGTGGTACCTCTTTCTTTCTTTTTTTTCTTCTTGCCTTACATTTTATTAATAGATGTAAACATGTTACAGTTGTCTATTTCCTCTTGCATGAATTTTGGCAGGCTTGTCTTTCAAGGAACTGATCCATTTCATCTGGGTTCTCAAAATTATGGTCATAGAGTTGTTCATAATATGTCTTTAAGGTCTTTCCAAAGACCGTGGGATCTGTACTGATGTTTCCTCTTTCATCTCTGTTGTTAACAGTTTGTGTCCTCTCTCTTTGTTTCATGGCTAGAAGTGTATCACTTTTATGGATCTTTGCAAAGTGCTACATTTTGGTTTAAAATTTTTTCTCTATTGATTTTAAATTTCACTGATTTCTGCTCTAATTTTTAAATCATTTCCTCCCATTTGCTTACTTTGGAGTTAATTTACTCTTCTTTTTTTCTGGTTGCTTTGGGTGGAGAGAAAGCTTTGATCACTGGCTTTTAGATCTTCTGTTCTAATACATGCATTCAGTGTTAAAAGTTCCCTCTAAACACTGCTGTTGCTGCATCCCACAAGTTTTGGTAAGTTGTATTTTATTTTTCACTTAGTTAAAAATATTTTTATATTGTTGTTGCAGTTGCTTCTTTGACCATGTGTTATTTGCAGATATGTTATTTTAACCGCCAAGTGTTTTTGGATCTTCCAGCTGTCTCTCTGTTCTTGACTCTAGTTTAATTTCACTGTGGTCTGAGGGCAAACACTGTCTGATTTTTATTCTTTTAAATTTCTTAAGGTTAGTTTTGTGGCCCAGAATATGGTCTATTACAGTTATTTATGTGAGCTTGAGAAAACCTGCTCTTGTGAGATGGAGTAGTCTATAAATGATCCATTATATCCAGTTGATTGATGGAGCTGTAGAATTCAGCTGCATCCTTACTGATTTTCTGCCTACTGAATCTGCTCATTTCTAATAGATGACTTTTGGAAGCCTCCCACCACAAGAGAAGGTGCATCCATTTCTCTTCTGCTATCAGTTTTTGCCTTACATAGTCAGAGACTGTGCTGTAAGTTATGTACATATTAAGGATTGTTTTGCCTTTTTGGAGAACTGACCCCTTCATCATTATGTAATGCCCTCTTTATCCCTGATGAATTTCCTTGCTCTGAAGTCTGCTCTGTCTGAAATTAATATGACTTTCATTCTCTTTTGATGAGTGTTAGCGTGGCATGTCTTTCTCCAATCCTTTACTTTTAATCTGGTGAAGTCTCTGCATTTAAATGTGCTACTTGTAGAGAACACATAGTGGGGTCTTGTTTTTTGCCCTACTTGGACAGTCTCTGTCTTTTAATCAGTGTATTACAGACTGTTGATGCTTAAAGTGATTACTGGCATAGTGGGATTAATATCTACTCTATTTGTCACCACTTTCAAACTTGTTAGCCTTGTTCTTTTTTCCTGTTTTTGTCTTCCACCTTTTTTCCTGCTGTCTCTGGATTTAACTGAGTATTTTATATGATTGCTTTCCTTCTCCTTTCTTAGGATATCAATTATACTGTTTTCTGGTTTGGTTTTGTTTTTCTGTTTTTACTTTTTTTAGTGGTTGCCCTACTGGTTGCAATATACATTGCAACTAATTCAAGTCCACTTTAAAATAACACTTCGTGCGTATTTTGAGCACCTGATAATAACAAAATTTTCCTAGTTTCTTTCTTGTGTCCCTTGTGTCACTGCTGTCATTCTTACTCTTACTTAGGCATCTGTAAGTACATATTTGTTATCTTACATGGTGAATACTTTTTTTTATTATTATTTTTAAGAATCTCAGTTTTATATAAGTTAAGAAGACTAAAAATAAGCATAAATTATTTTATCTTCAAGATTTTTTGTCTAATGCTAGTTTTTTCTTTATGTGAATCTGTTTCTAACTTATATCACTCTTCTTTCTGTAGATATATTTTGAAAAGTGTGTAACGTAATATGTATTCATGTTAATGCATTCCTTCAATGTTTGTTTCCTGAGAACATTTGTATATTCTCCACTAGATGAGCTGTTTTTCAAAATACAAACATCTAGAGTTTTTTTTAAAATTACAGTCCTTGTATATTCAGATCCTATTTTTTCTTGCTTGCATGGTTTCTTAGGAGAAATTTGAACCTGTAACTCACATTAACCATCTCTATTGAATTACCAGTGAACTCAAATTTAGTGTTTTTCTCTTCTAGAATTAGGCAACCCTCTGAGTTTTTGAGCTTTTCCAGAAGATGAGTGAGCCATATGGATGTCAGTTCAGCTTTTAACAATGCTTGCTAAAAGATGTACAGTTCCTGGGATATAACTTCCAACATCTTAAGATGATAATCCCTCTATCAGTGTGTTTTTCACACTGGCTTACAGTGGATGCTTCTTAAATATATGTGAATTAATTGTCTGCTCATTACCTACACGTCTCACTCCCTGCAAAGAAATATATTTAAATTATCAAATAAGTATTTAAATGGATTGATAATAATTCCATGTAAAATCTAGAAGAATTATTTCTATTTATATTTACACAATGTGAAATGTGTGGATGATTGGAAACTTCTCGATGGTTGTTTCCATTAATCTCTGCCTGTAATTATCTACTAATAAAAATAGAAAGATTATATATAAGGATTTGTGGTGAAATAAGAAATTATCTCCCAGCAATACTGTTTCTTTGTTCCTGCTGGATCTCACAGGATCCCGATCCACCAGGCTTTGCAGAAGTTTGATGATGGTTGAGTTACTAGAGGGCACAGTCCCTGCCCCCAGGTACTTTCCTTTCCTTTCCCTGTCTCCCCAGACACCACCCACATTCACAGTAGCCACCCTGAAGAGGCTTCCTTGGCAATCAGGCTCTCTCCCTGTTCCCAGGCCAGAAGCCATTCTGGGAAATAAGAAGCCAATATAGTGAGGGTACAGAAGCCCACCCTGTGTGATTTCTGTTTGCCTACTTGTGTGAGCACATGGTAACTTGGGTGGTGCATTCTCTGGAGTTCAGGAAGTCTGTCATTTGGAGATTCTGTGTCTTTTTAGTCCAAAGTCATAAGCAAATATAGAGTGGGGTTTTTTGAAGTTTTCTTTCTTGATGAGTTTTGTTTTTATTTTTATTTTTTCCCTCTCCTTTACAGAAGAAAAGAATTTAGTGCAGGCTTTTTCTAGGAAGTGATTAATAACTATTGTTCAGTATAGAAACTATGAGTCCTGGTTGGATATTTATATTCTTCATTGCTACACATACTTTATTAAGATCTTTGGCAAACTTTATTACACTTGGAATTCCTGTATTATATTAATAGCTTAGATCAGGGAAGAAGAGAGTAGCCACATATTCAAATAGTTCTATGTGTAACAGCAAAGGGAAAGAGATAATTCACTTAAGCAAGTGATTTGACTTTTTTAAAGATAACCACATCAATTAATCCATAGACAATTATTAAGCAAGTGTAACTGTCCAGATTTAAATTCAAATAATATTTATTGAATGTAGCAGCTTTTACATATGGTGCCTCACTTTGTGTTAAAGCATCCTTTGTTTAGTTAGCTTGTTCTTAATCACCACCAGAGTAAGCCCTTTTTATTACAACACCAGGGTTAATATATATTCTTAATTTTTACCCTCTTGCCTTTCTCTTAAAGATGTAGTGATAAATACTTTGGAGATGTTAAACACTGTTTTCCTATTATCTGAAAATGAATATGTCATTTACTAACCACTTGCCATTTGCCAGTCACTGTGCTATATCCTTTATAAATATTACTTTATTTAATTGTAGCACTAGCCCAAAGAAGTAGGTGCTAGAATAATTGTGGGTTTACATGAGTCTACAATTATAGGAAGTAAAGCATAGAAAGGTTAAGTTACTTGTTTAGTCAAAGAGCTTTTATCTGGGAGAGCTCAGATACAAAGTTAGCTCTCTCTGACTCTAGGAAGCATGCTTTTTCTGATTGGAACTATAATAGGCAAAATTTACAGTGACATTCATGATTTTTATTACCTGGTATTGTGCCATGACTAGGTTATATACAAGGGTGACAGTTATAACTAGGTCTATTACATTATGGCAAAGATAAAGGAATTTTGAAAACATAACTGAAGTTCTAATCAGTTAAGTTACCAAAAGGAGGACTATCTTGGATATGTCTGATTTAATCAGTTGGATATCCTATGAAAGAGGGCTTAAGACCTTCTCTGAATCATAAAGAATTTCTCTTGCTGGCCTTAAAGTAGGAAGGCACAACTACAGAAATTAATTCTTGAAATAACCACAGAGGCTTGAAAGAAAACTGTGAGATTCCAAGTGAGAATGTAATCCCAGTCAATATTTTAAATTTAGTCTTGTGAGACTCTTAACAAAGAACCCTATGAACCATCATCAGACTCCTAACAGAAAGAAACTATTAGATTATGAATGTATTGTTCTCTGCCACTAACTTTGTTGTACTTTCTTACGTAACAATAAAAAGCCTAAGACAGGGAATGTCCAAATTTCTGATTAGCAGATATTACAACTAACAGTAAATGTTTAAGAACACAAATATATACAAATATATACATTATGTATTTGTAATTTATTTACGTGAACTTCTATACTGAGGTTATTTCAAAACAAAACATTAGTATGCACACATAGGCAAATGAGAAGTTACAAAACAACTATTTAAGATTTCTTAGCCATGTCCCTCCTCCCCAGTGGCCATTTTCTTCTATAAACTATTGAAAATGTAATCTTAGATATCTCCTACCAACTGGATGAAAATATGTCCAAAATAAAAGGAATAGGCAGGCTCTTGAGAAACTGACCATAGCACTTCTAGGGGACCATTAACATATAGATATATACTCAGCCTATTCATAGGATCTATGAAGTGTTTTTACTTTGAGGTGCTAAATTTTAAAGGTTACCCTAATCACTGCCCTACTCAGACTGGTATCAAAGCTAAGTGTCCCTCATTCATTAGTTAAAAAGCAAGGATTAACGATTGCTTACTGTGGCACAGCTCTGCTTTCAGAAAGGAAGCATGCTAGTCCAGAAAGGAAACATTTTGGCAATTGTTAATGTATGTCTTCAAGATTTTTGTTCTATTCTGTTCCCTTTCCCAATACACAAAGTTCAGGTTTTGATATATGTTTTTAACTTTAATTTCAGATTTTCACTTTCCCAGCTTATGCATTAGAAATTATAGCACATGGGATGTGAGGTTTACATTCCATACCAACCCATTGTAGTAATTTGTGTGTCCAAACATTTCATGCTGTGCCTAAATTCTCCTTCTGAAAATACCTTTGTCTAAACTAGAGGGCAGAGAATTTGTTTTGTACTGGGCCAGACAGTAAATCTTTACAACTTTGCAGGCCATTTGTTTCATATTGCAGTTACTAATTGGCCCTTGTAGCAAAAGAAGAGTCACAGATAAGTTGCAAGTGAATGCATTTGGGAGTGTGCCAATAAAACTTTATTTATGGACACTGAATTTAAAATTTTGTGTAATTCTTATATGCTTGAAATATATTTTTTTCTTTTTAAAAATCATTCAAAAATGTGAAAACTATTGTAAACACATGGGCAATATAAAGACAGGTAACTGGACATATTTGCCAAATCTCTTTCCTATATATTATCAAGTTAATCTGTTAATCACTGAAAAACATTTGGGTCTTTCTGGAATAAAAATATTATATATGCAAATGTTTATTAGATGCATATAGTTATGTATTAAGTTAGTAAAAGATACTCTTTCAGTGGTCAGAATCCTAGGCTATGCCAAATCTACAAAGAGGACACTGATTTTTCTAATGGAACTGGGATGCATCTTGTGGATCTTACAATTGAAGACCAAGGTAGTAGGTTAAAATGGTAAGAGAGACCTTTATACAGCTTGACATACACATATTAGTATACATGAAAAATGGACCAAATGATACCCAAATCCTTAGATTTAATTGTGGCAATTAGCCAAGACAATCAAACCATAAGTGACTCAGCCATATCTAGATCTCTTTCAATCTAAGATAATCATTGGAAATCTCAGATGTGCAGTTTTCCATGTTCTCATTCTGTTTTAAATATAATACAGAGTTAGGCTTAGATAAAACTGTTGAATCATGTTAGTATTAGGTTAAAAAGCAAATAAGCCTAACTTTTAAAGACATAAAATAGCAGATTACACTATTTTTATGTTCTTAGAAAAGGTATCTGAGCCATTGGGAAACATGGCAAGTAGCAATTCCACTTGTCAAAATCCAAATTCTTAGGCACCAAATTACCATATCTATAAATTTGCCTTTTCAAATATATCAAAAGGAAGAGAAAAGAAAGAAATAAAAGTATGGATTTCTTTTCTAGCATTGGATAGAAAAAAAGTACTCACAATTTTGTCTTGTCATGAAATACTATCATAGATTTGCTTGGTGACATCATTTTTACGCCATTATATCTACTACTGTGCAGTAGGTTTGTGAATAATGAAAATCAGGGGTATCCACTTGGGCAGTTTGGCAAGAATTCACTTTAAAGTAAATGTAAGCTCTCTGACGATGTCTATTATGAATAAATTTTAAAGTTCAATGGTAAGGAGAGGAAGAAAACTGAGAAGTAAGACTTAGAAAGATAAAGTACAAATAACAAGGCTGCATATGGGAAAAAACAAAACAAACAAACAAACAAACAAAAAAACAAAGAATAAGCTGAAGGCTAACTTTTAGATTGTCCTGGAAAAAAAAAATTCATATTGAGGTAAACAGCTGAGGTCAAAATATCAAAATACCTTGGTTTTGCTCAGTAAGTCTTTATGAAAAATCTTTATATACTTATGCATATTCTGTTTTCAAATTTATTCTGTTTTATTCTTCAACATAATAAAGTAATATATTTAAATATATATAATATAGTTATATATGTATATATTTACACATAATATTTATAATATAGTATAGATTTATATTACATTATATTTACATACAGATTTGGAATATATAGACAAATACAAACAAAAATATGTAAATGATTAAATCAAACTCACTACCTGAAGTATTCAAACGCCTTCTGTTTTTAATAAGACATGGTAGCTGGGAGTATTATTTTCATTATTACAACAAAAACTTCAAACATGTGGAAATGAATCAGTCAGATAAGGGTAATAAGTCAACACTTAACTATAAAATATGGAAATTCTAATCCAGAAAGATCATGACTTCAGTACACTATTATACATCTCCAAACAAGATAAGTCTTCCAATTTGTAGTCTATTTCATAAAGGGCAAAAGATTTCAGGTAACAACCCTAGGCAAGAATCAAAATTTCTCTTCAGCCCTGGAGAAACTTTGTTTCCTTGCAAAATCAGTACCAAATAGAATTTGTGTTTCTTAAGTTTCATAGCTCTCTAATTATAGAGGAATTTTAGACTTATTCCTAGAGATTTTAATAGTGTTAATTTATAGGTGTTCTTTAATTTTAATAGTCAAATGAAAGTTTTGATTATAATCATGTAAGTCTTCATATGGAAATATAGTACTTCTGACTCACCTTCAAGAAAACATGTTTTTAGTTATTTTCTTGGGGGGCAGGGAATCACAGGGGATATTTACCTATCCTGATTCAAGTAGTCTATATTTGCCCAAGAAATCTCTAGGCAAGGCTAGGACTGAGACTACAGATTTATAGAATCACATACAGTTTAGAATCCATGTCAAATCTATAGTTTTGATTTTAGCTGCTTTATGCTAAAGCAGCTTGCCATAAACTACTGTAAACAGAAGATAGATCTTCACTGTGTTAACAGTGAAATTAAAAAAAAAAATTATTGACTATTTGGTAGCCAACCAAAAAATGTTAATGGTTGTTACAGAGTTTTTCTAAATACATATTATATTAAAATAATTTTATATTTACAGGAAAAGTTGCAAAATCAGAACAGAGTTCTTTCTCATTTACCTGTCACCAAATTTCCTTCATTTTTAACATCTTACAGCACTATAGAATGTTTATCACAACTAAGAAACATTGGTGGATTACTATTACTGAACTCAAGACTTTATTTACATCAAATGTCCTCTTTCTGTTCCAGATTTAATCCAGGATTCCACAATGCATTTAGTCATCATGTCATCTTAGTCAAACAACAGTTTCATTTTTCCATATTTTTTCATGACCTTGACAATTTTCAGTATTACTGCTCAGGAATTTTGTAGAATGTTCTTCAATTTGAGTTTGTCTGAGGCTTTTCTCATTTGCCTAGGATTATGTATTTTTGGAAAGAGGCAGTTTTTCTTCTCATTGTATGTTGGAAGTTACCTCAATCTATATTACATCACTGGAAATACAGCCATGCATCACTTAGTTAAGGTGTTGTCTGCCATGTTTCTCTCATGCAATGTTACTGTTTTTCCTTTGCCTGTCCATACTCTCTTCTTTGAAAGGAGTAACTAAATCCAGCCCACTCTCTTAAGTGTGTGTATTGGGTTAATATCACCTTTCTGCAGTAAGGAGGTGGGGGGAATCTACATACATAACTCTGTAAGGAAGATATGCCTTTTCTGCCCCAAGGTGTTATCCTTTAATGCCCACAGAATAATAACCAACCAAATTTTCCTTCAGAGAAAATGTCTTCTGAAAGTCAGTAACCCATCAAAGCCATTTTAATGAAAGCCAGTTTTTGCAGTTTACTGAACTCTGTTCTTTTAGGAAAATTTCACCTAGCCGTATCTGATTAGCAGTGAACTTAAGATAAGAAATGAGAGTCAAGAAGTGAAGAGGGTGAAAGGAGAATTAAAAGGTTCAAGCCAGCTGAAGTATCCACCTGTTCCTGTGACAAGTTAATACCTGCCACAACAAATTATGCCCACTCAATAGGAGGGAATTATCCCAGGGCAGTAACTATTAGGTCAACTTATTTAGCAGTAGGATTTTGACCATTAATCAATGGTAATTAGGCTTTATGCATTTGAGTTCTTTATATCTGACTTGTAACAAAGGCTTTTACCTGAGCAGAAATGTAACACTATGAAATCTTTAGTGAGTTAAAGTTATAATTAATTATATATGTTACTATGGATGCACAACTTTGTTCCAGACCCTTTCATTGAGTGGGAAACTGTTTTCCAATCTAGAACATTTTGTTCAATGTTTTGGTTCTATTTTCAAGGTCTTATTTCTCTCATTTATTGCTGTTGTTCTCTTCTTAATTTCTTATGTGTTCTTTCAGGAGACTTTATAGACTCTTTGATAGAGCTTTGGTATCCTTAGGTTATACTTGAAAATCATATATATATATATATATATATATTTTTTTTTTTTTTTTAACTCCTTTTCACATGTTAGGCATGTAGCAGGAAAGACGTTGATAAGGGAAAAACTGAACCCAGGGAGCTAGAGGTTTGTAGAGTGTTTGGGTTAGATTCCCAGGGGTGGTGACAGATAGAAGTGATTGGTCTAAGTCACAAGATACAGTTGACTAGTCAAGTGACTTGAATAATAATGATGCCATTGAACAAGGTGGGAGGGGAAGTTTTGTAGACCAGATGTCTTTAATCAACAAGTATGTGGAGATGTCTAAACAAATGGAGACTCTGAGAGAGTCAGATGGAGATCAAAAGAGTCATAGAGTCAGCAGGCTAGAGAAACTTACAAGGTAAAGCCTTAGGGAAAGAAAGAGTGTAGATGAAGAAAACTGTAGAGAGAATCAAAAAGTTCTACATAACTGGAAGTGCTAGAATGACAAATAAAAAAATGGCAGATTAATGAGAGAAGGGGCTTTCCAGGTTAAAGGAGGACAAGTTTGTGTACTTGGGCATTTGGAGGAAAAAATAGAAAGAATATGTATAGCCATGAGATTTAACAAATATAATTTTTTGCTAATTAGACAAATGTCTTTTACTATAATACTAGCTATATTTTAAACTTAAAATAATTTTCTTAGCCTTTAAGTACAAATTTACTTTCATCTTTTTTTTTTTATCCTTTTGACAGATTATGTCCAGCCTTCTATGTCAATAGAGGTAAAAGTAAAGAAGAAATAATTTAGAAGGGAGTATACTTCTCATTTTTGTTTCTTTATTTTGAATGATGTAAATGTATTATGTGTTTCCAAAATTTTAATAATATAAACATTCTAAAACCAACCCTTGCTACCACTCCCCAGACACAAAAGAGAAATTTTTATTATTGTTATTAAATATTGGAGACTCTGCTTTTTTTGAGTATACGTCCAATTAAAATCATAGACTTTTTTTTCAGCTATTACAAACCCATGACCTAGTGGTTTAAAATTATTTAAGGGTAAATCACTGCTTAGGAATATTTGCACTTGCTTCGAGAATCAAAAAATATAGGACACAGAAAGCAAAGAAAAATACTTGGGTATAGACATTTTATTCCAGGTAGAATATGGAAGATGACCAAACATCCTTGAAGCTCCCCACATTTTATTGAAAGTTGTATCTGACCAGTAGAATAGGTGGTGCTTATTTAATAGTTCCTGAAACACAAATATCTAACTCTAGTTAAATTTTGAAGTGATTTTTTGTTGTCAGAAAAAGAACAGAATATTTATTGCCATAGTGTGGTTGCAGAAATTGCTATAATAGAAGAAGCTCTCTATTAATCCACATGTATTTAGTTTTCCCATTGTCTAATAGGAACAGGGAGTGAAACCCATGTCCCTCTATTATCCCCTGACACCTGAAGAACAAAACTAATGAAAAGCAATTTCTTTGCTAGATCATGGGAATTGAATGATATTTGTGGTTATTCAAAATTAGTGTAACGATCAATTAACTGAATGTATATGTGATTTACACATTATGCTTCTCTCTTCCTTTTTTTTTTAGTCATAGCCATAACATTTGAAAATGCTGGTTATAACAAGCCTTACTTTAAGCTAATTCTGAAAGAGGAAATCACAGCACAGGCTTGAATCAGACATATTTTGACAGAGCCTTTGAAAACATTCCTTACAATATGGCAACTCTACAATGTTAAGTCTAGTCAAGCAGAACAAGCCCACAGTCCTACATGTGTAAGTGACCTTTTTTTTTAAGTGACCTCTATTTTTAATACTTTGCTACCATCTGAACTTTAGCATTGCTTTTTGTATTTGTTTACACATAAAGTGGAACCCAAAACATGTCACATTAGAAGAAATCATAGAGTTAGAAGGAACAGTAAAATTGGTTTTTGCTGACATCACAGAAATAATTGATTTAGGCAAGATTTATCAAGAATTGCCAAAACCATGGAGTGCAAATTTGAGGAGAAACAGGAGACTTGAGTCTGGAAGTATAGCCTCACAGGTTACTTGTCAATTACAAAGGGCAAATGCACATTTCACTGGACAGAAAGCTGGTGCATCCAGGGAAACAAGCGGTTACAGTCATCACCAGTGATAGGACTGACAGTCATCACCAGTGATAGGACTGGCAGACATCACATGCCTCCTCTGTGAGGCACCCAGGACACGACATCCCTTACAAAAATGATCTGATTCTAAGCATGAAAAAAACATCAAGCCAACCCCATTGATAGGCAGTCTACAAACTGGCTGGTCTGTATTCTTCCAAAATGTAAACATCTTGAAAGAGAGAACAGCTGAACTATTGTTTCAGATTAAAGAGATGTGACAAAAAAAAAAAAAAAAAAAAAAAAGCAGGGTGTGATCCGACATTGGATCCTGATGAGGAGGCAGAAAATGGTTGTAAAAGACATTAACTGAACAACTGGCAAAATTTAAGTATGGACTTTTGCTTCTGTAATAAGAGCAGTGTACTGATGTTCAGTTCCTAAATTTGATAATTGCAGTTTGATTATATAAGAGAATGAATTTTTAGGAAATATAAACTGAGGTAGAAGTGTTCAGAAAATGATTCATAAAAAAAGGAGAGAGACAAAGTGGTTTAAAGAGTGTAGCAAGATGATAATCAACGAATCTGTGTTAAGAGTTTAGGGGCATCTTTTCACTATTGCAACTTTTTGGCAAATTTGAAATTATTTCAAAGTAAAAAGGTTTGAAAAAGCCACACAAAGGCCTCTTATGAGAGGAAGACAGTAGCATCCTATTCTAAACCTGTGCTGAGATAGTAGGCCCTGGACTGTGTTTTATAGCAGGGCTGAACAGTTCTCTGGGATTTCTGCATTGCAAGGACAATCTCCCAAGTGAAAGAAGGGATCTCTAGTCTGTAGGGTGAAGTCCAGTATCAAAGGAGGTCAATTAACAAAACAAGAAACCTCTGGCTTCAGAATGAAGATGACTTATGAAATAGGATAAACAAAGTTCTCTTTCAGGGTTCTCACTCACATAACTTAGCCTCACTTTCTGTATTGCTTTTCTTGTCATTGGAGAGCTGGGATCCAATGAGCCTCATAATTTTTATATGAACCCCTGTATCCCTTCTATACCTTCAGAATTTGTGAAAAGGAATTTGTGAGAGAAATCAATTAAAGATGCCAGTCACATGTTAGATTTCATTGTTATATTGCTTTTATGATTATCACCAGGCTACAGAAGAAAGTGAGCTGACCACAGTTGTTAAAGTGAAAACTGGATGAAGAGTTGGTATAATCTCAGTAGTTTACAAAGTGCAGAAATGTTTTAATTATTTATTGATGAGTTCCTGATTCAATGCATTTTAAGTGACCAGCCCAGCAATGTCAAGTTCCTGGAAGGTACTGGAAACTCCAGAATATGAGTTAGTCTTCATGACCTTAAATGCTCTCTGCATAAGGGGAGACATTGATATTATATAATGAACATACACAAGCTTTGAGAATATAACAGAATGAACGAAAATTTACCAGGCAGAGAATAAAAATTTACCAGGAATGGAGAATAGTGTTCTCAGAGGTATAGAGGTACAAGAAATGGCATATCCAAGATGAAAAATTAATCTATCAAGGCTGAACCATAAGGTTGGCTGGGGATATAATCAAACTATTGAGGATGGGAGAGGGGAAAGTGGGAGAAGATTTGAAAACTATTAGAGGCTGATTGTGAAGGATGTTGTATGCATTATAGGGAATTCAGACTCTGTCTTATGGGTTAGGGGAACCATTTAAGAATTTTAATTTGAGGCATAAATAATTAGATCTGTTTTAGAAAGATTGCTCTTTCTAAATCATTTAGAAGGTGTGTTGGAGGAGAGATGGGCTAAAGTCAGGGGGCTATAGTGCTATTGCTAAGATCTGGGAAGGGTCAAAAGGGTATTCACCAATGGCTGTAGTAGCAGAGAGAGAGTGACTACACAGCCAAACATGACCAGAGAAAAGCAGAGAGACTACAGGATGAATTTGAGATCTCAAGTTTCAGTGACTTGATGGACTGTAGTGTCATTAAGTGAGATGGGAAATGGAATGGGAAGAAGAGAAACATAGAGAACTCATGGGAGCATGGTGATTTCAAGGTTCCCATGGTAGACCTGGTAGAGATGTCCAGCGTGATGCAGGCTCTGCTGCTCCAGGTCCGTAAGGGAGATCTGTGCCAGAGATAGAGGTTAAGAAACCAGAAAGTTTCAAGTAGTGGTTGAAGCTATAGAAAAGATGAATTCACCTAAAAGGAACAAAAAGGGAAGTAGGTTGAGGATTGAATCTGGGGATCAACAACACTTATGGGGTAAGAGAGAAATGACAATCAGAGAAGTTGATAGAGCAACAATAGTCAGATAAGGCAGATGCTTTAGTTTTTAAATGCAGTGAGAGAAGAGAGGGAGTCAGAGAATAGGTCAGCATTGTCAAAGCTACCAAGAAGTCAGTGGAGGGGAGAAAGCAATGTGCAAATTTCTGAGAACTAAGAGGCTGTAGCTATAATAAAAGTGACTATCTAATAAGCCCTTATAATATACAGGATGTACATATTTCTTTCAATCCTCTCAGACAGCATTGTGTTAAACCTTCCCTCTTCCAACTCTGCAGACCAGAAAAGTGAACCTGAGAGAAATTGTACATCATGTGTAAAGTTGCACATCTAATAGGGAAGTGGTCAGGAACAAGTGACAAGTTTTGTGATGACAGTATGGAAAAGTATCATGTCATTTTATCTGTTAGAACTTGGGAACCTAAGTGAAGAAATAAAAAACATAGGCTGTTGGAGCAGATCCAAGACTGCAGTTTAAAGAATAACTTTAGTAGGACATTGGCACGGGAGGGTTTTAATCAACTTGAATGATTGAGCAAGGCTCCACGCTGGAGAGGAAAGGAAGAAAATGAGAACATGAAGAGGCAAGAGGTAGAGGAATGAAAGTATTGATAAGTGTGAATCTGACTCAAACTAGTGTAATAGGAAAGAACAAATCTGACTCTGTTTTTTTGCTTCTTTGGCTCTAACCCTGTGCTCTGTTTCCTGTGCTGAGTCATGCTGGTTCTGCACCTTTTGTAAAAGAATGTTGCCTAGAGCCTGAAATATACAGGACAGCCCATTCTCAAGGCTCTGACTATAATACTTTTCCATTCATATAGAGATAAAAAGTTACAGAACAAATAATAACATTTATTTTGTTGGAGGTTTACAGGGGCACCATGACCTGACCCATGTGGACAGCTGCAATAACAAAGGATTCCAATACCAGGAAGTCTGCAACAACAACCACACCCCCACCCCTTTTCAGTAAAAAAGGAGCCTGAATTGTGACTTTGGGAAGATGGTTCTCTGACTTTAGTCCCCTATCTTCTTAATCTGCCAACTTCCTGAATAAGGTCATTATTCCTTGCTCCAGTTCCTTGTCTCCGGATTTATTGGCCTGCCATGGGGCAAGCAAAACAAATTTGCACTTGATAACATTAGGAACAACATTTTGTATCACAGATCAGGGTAGACAGACAGACAGACAAACACACACACACACACACACACACACACACAAAACTTAGAGTTTTCAACCAGTACTTAACTGTACCATGTAGGGAAGCTCGACAATTTCTATTTTCTTTTCAGTGATTTATAATTTATTTGTTAAAATTTTTTGTTTTTTGTTTTGAAAAACTCTTGAGATATACTCTAGAGTTCACTCATTTAAGTATACAAAGTCAATGTTTCATAACGTCTTCAAAGAACTGTGCATTAATCACCATATCAGTTTTGGAATATTTTCATTATCTAAAAAGAAACACCATATCCTTTAGCCATCCTCCCCAGTCCACTCATTCCCTACCCAGTCATTGCAATAGACACAAGTCTAATTAAATTAATTTTCTGCCAGATCCTTTAAATGGCTTCTCATCTTCCTATTACAAATGAGAAACTATAAATCCTTAGTAAGTTCTAATTTACTACTGTTAAATCTTATTTTGAGCTCGGTTCCTTTGTTCACTGCTCTTGGGGAGTGGTGGTTTTTACTGACATACCAATCTCTTTTTATGGTCAAGGATGCACTGTGTTGTCTACACATACAAGAGAATCTTTACTTTTTTTAGTTTATCCAAATTCTACTTCACCATCCGGATTTAACTAAATACTATGTCCTTAGAGAAGTCTTTTCTGACCTACTTCCCTTCTCAATTAGACATCTATTATTTTTACTGTGATAAAATATACTTAACATAATATTTACTTTTTTAACCTTTGTAAGTACACTGTTCAGTGGCTTTAGGTATATTCACAGGGTTATGCAATCATTAGTATCCAGAGCTTTTTTTGTCTTCCCAAATTGAAATTCTGTCCCTGTAAACCTAACTCTCCAATCCCCTTCTTCTTCCAGCCCTTAACAACTCTCTGTCTCTATTAATTTGACCATTCTAAGTATCTCTCATACTTGGAATCACACAATACGTATCTTTTTCTGACTGGCTTATTTCATTTACCATAATGTCTGCCATTTCACCTACACATAGCTGATGTCAAAATGCTTTTATTTTTAAGACTGAATAATTCAACTGCATGCATTAACCAAACTTTGGTTATCACTCATCTGTAAATGGTCATGTCGGGTTAGTTCCATCTTTTAGCTATTGTGACTAATATTGCTAAGAACATGGACATACAAATATCTGTTGACTCCCCAATTTCAACTCTTTCCTGTGTATTCCCAAAAGTAGGATGCTAGGTCATATGGCAATTCCATATTTAATATTCAGAAGAAAGACCAAACTTTTCAAATTACCTGCACATTTTACATGTCACCAGCAATGCACAAGGCTACCACTTCTCCATGTCTTCACAAACATTTGTCATTTTCTAGAGTTAAAAAAATAATAATATAACCCTTCTAATGATTGTGAAGCAGTATCTCATTGCAGTTTTGACTGCATGTTTTCATTTACTTACTGGCCATTTGTATAACTTCTTTGGAGAAATGGATATTTAAACTTTTGTTGATTATTTAATAGATTATTTTTTCCTAGTTGAATCTTTCAAAAGTTCATAAATAATAGAAGTAGAACCAATGAATAATGAAACTAGTAATTAGAAAAAGTTTATTGGGCACACACATGGAAGTTTTTTGAACAAGTAATATTCAAACCAAAACAAGGAATGTGCCTCAGGAATATAAAGCAGCTTACATAATGAGAAGGTAGTGACTGTTTATTCCTAACAGTGGTTGGTTCTATAAAAATTTTCTTAAATGTAGGGAACTGGTTAACAGTTACCTTCTATTAATTTTGGGAAATAGTTACTCACTTTGCCTGTGATTCTCAGTGATATAAGTAAGAAGTGATGTAGACCAAATTAGACTTGCTAAACAAGCTAAACTAGGCTTTACTTATATGAATGACTAGACTGGTTTTGTCTCCTCAGCAAATTTTCAAAGTTTGTCTTCAACTTTTTTGGGATAATTATAAACGCATATTTTAGGCATTATCCCTTTATCAGATATAAAATTTGCAAATATTTTCTTTCATTTCATATTACCTTTTTACTGTTTGTATTGTCCTTTGAAGCATGAACATGTTTAATTTTGATGAAATTCATCTTACTTACTTTGTCTTTTATTACCTCTGCTTTTGGTGTTATATTTAAGACATTACTATTAAGTCCATTGTTATGAAGTCTTTATCCTAAGACAATCATTTATGTTTTCTCATAAAGAGTTCTATAATTTTAGCTCTTAATTTTAGGTCTTTGATCCATTCCAAGTTAATTTTTTAACATGGTGTAAGGTAAGAATTCATTTTTTTTCTGTTTTGTTTTTTCTTTTTTTTTTTTAACATTTTTTATTGATTTATAATCATATTACAATGTTGTGTCAAATTCCAGTGTAGAGCAAAATTTTTCAGTTATACATGAACATATATATATATATATTCATTGTCACATTTTTTCTCTGTGAGCTACCATAAGACCTTGTATATATTTCCCTGTGCTATAAAGTATAATCTTGTTTATCTATTCTACAATTCTGAAATCCCAGTCTATCCCTTCCTACCCTCCACCCAGGTGGCAACCACAAGGTTGTATTCTATGTCTATGAGTCTACTTCTGTTTTGTATTTATGCTTTGAATGTTTGTTTGTTTGTTTGTTTTAGATTCCACATATGAGTGATCTTATATGGTACTTTTCTTTCTCTTTCTGGCTTACTTCACTTAGAATGACATTCTCCAGGGACATCCATGTTGCTGCAAATGGCGTTATGTTGTCGGTTTTTATGGCTGAGTAGTATTCCATTGAATAAATATACCACCTCTTCTTTATCCAGTCATCTGTTGATGGACATTTAGGCTGTTTCCATGTCTTCACTATTGTAAATAGTGCTACTATGAACATTGGGGTGCAGGTGTCATTTTGAAGTAGGGTTCCTTCTGGATATATGCCCAGGAGTGGGATTCCTGGGTCGTACGGTAAGTCTATTCCTAGTCTTTTGAGGAATCTCCAAACTGTTTTCCACAGTTGCTGTACCAAACTGCATTCCCACCAGCAGTGTAAGAGAGTTCCCTTTTCTCCACAGCCTCTCCAGCATTTGTCATTTGTGAATTTTTGAATGATGGCCATTCTAACTGGTGTGAGATGATACCTCATTTCTCTGATAATTAGTGATATTGAGCATTTTTTCATGTGCCTGTTGATCATTTGTATTTCTTCCTTGGAGAATTGCTTGTTTAGGTCTTCTGCCCATTTTTGGATTGGGTTGTTTGTTTTTTTCTTATTAAGTCATATAAGCTGCTTATATATTCTGGAGTTCAAGCCTTTGTCTGTTTCATTTGCAAAAATTGTCTCCCATTCTGTAGGCTGTCTTTTTGTTTTACCTATGGTTTCCTTTGCTGTGCAGAAGCTTGTAAGTTTCATTAGGTCCCATTTGTTTATTCTTGCTTCTGTTTCTATTGCTTGAGTAGACTGTTAAAGGAGAAAATTTTTGAGATGTATGGGAGACAATCTTTTGCCTCCATTTTCCTCTAGGAGGCTTATTTTATCTTGTCTTATGTTTAATTCTTTGATCCATTTTGAGTTTATTTCTGTGTGTGGTGTAAGGGAGTGTTCTAGCTTCCCTGATTTACATGTTGCTGTCCAGTTTCCCCAACACCATTTGCTGAAGAGACTGTCTTTATTCCATTGTATATTCTTGCCTCCTTTGTTGAAGATTAGTTGACCAAAAGTTTGTGGGTTCATTACTGGGCTCTCTATTCTGTTCCATTGGTCTATATGTCTGTTTTGGTACCAATACCATGCTGTCTTGATGACTGTAGCTCTGTAGTATTGTCTGAAGTCTGGGAGAGTTATTCCTCCAGCCTCTTTCTTTCTCTTCAGTAATGCTTTGGCAATTCTAGGTCTTTTGTGGTTGCATATGAATTTTATTATGGTTTGTTGTACTTCTGTGACAAAAGTCGTGGGTAATTTGATAGATTGCATTAAATCTGTAGATTGCTTTGGGCAGTGTGACCATTTAAACAATATTGATTCTTCCAGTCCAGGAGCATGGGATATCTTTCCATTTTTGAAATTCTTCTTTAATTTCCTTCATCAATGGTTTATAGTTTTCCATGTATAATTCTTTGACTTCCTTGGTTAAATTTATTACTTTGGGGGCTATTTTAAGGGGGATTATTCCTTTACTTTCTTTTTCTGTTGATTCATTGTTAGTGTGAAGTAATGCAACTGATTTTTGAATGTTAATCTTCTAACCTGCTACCTTACTGAATTCTTCAATCAGCTGTAGTAGTTTTTGTGTGGACCTTTTAGGGTTTTCTAGATATCGTAACATGTCATCAATATGTAGTGACACTTTTACCTCTTCTTTTCCAATTTGGATCCCTTTTATTTCTCTCTCTTGCCTGATTGCTGTGGCTAGGACTTCCAAGACTATGTTGAATAGGAGCAGTGAGAGTGGGCAGCCTTATCTTGTCCCAGATTTTAGTGGGAAGCTTTTGAGTTTTTCACCATTGAGTACTCTATTGGCTGTAGGTTTGTCATATATAGCTTTTATGATGTTGAGATATGTTCCCTCTGTACACACTTTGGTGACAGTTTTTATCATAAATGAGTGTTGAATTTTATCAAGTGCTTTTTCTGCATCTAAGGAGATGATCATGTGGATTTTGTCCTTTCTCTTGTTGATGTGATGTATTACATTGATTGATTTGCATATGTTGAACCACCCTTGTGTCCCTGGGATAAACCCCACTTGGTCATGATGTATAATCTTTTGTATCTGTTGTTGGATTTTGTTTGCTAATATTTTGGTGAGGATTTTGGCGACTATGTTCATCAGTAATATTGCCTATAATTCTCTTTTTTGGTGGTGACTTTGTCTGGTTTTGGTATCAGGGTGATGGTGGCTTCATAGAATGAGTTTGGGTGTATTCCCTCCTTTTCAATCTTTTGGAAGAGTTTGAGAAGGACTGGTATGAGTTCTTCTTTGTATGTTTGGTAGAATTCCCCAGTGAAGCTGTCTGGTCCTGGACTTTTATTTGTAGGGAGGTTTTTTATTGCTATTTCGATTTCATTTCTAGTGGTCAGTTTGTTCAAGTGGTTAGTTTCTTCCTGATTCAGTTTTGGTGGGCCATATGTTTCCAGAAACTTGTCCATCTCCTCTAGGTCATCCAGTTTTGTTCCATATAGTTTTTCATAATATTCTCATATGATATTCTGTATTTTTATTTTATTTGTTGTAATTTCTCCATTTTCCTTTCTTATTTTGCTTATTTGTGCTCTCTCTTTTTCTTCTTTGTGACTTTGGCCAGAGGTTTGTCGATTTTATTTACTTTTTCAAAATACCAGCTTTTGGTTTAATCCATTTTTTCTATGTTTTTATTTTTTAAGCTCTACTTTATTTATTTCCTCCCTGATCTGTATAATTTCCTTCCTTCTGCTAAGTTTTTTGCTGTTATTTTCTAATTCGTTTTCCAGTTCTTTCAGCTGGTTGGTTAGATTGTTTATTTGCAGTTGTTCTTCTTTTTTGAGGAAGGCCTATATCACTATAAACTTCCTTCTTAGCACTGCCTTTGCTGTGTCCCATAAATTTTGTGTGGTTGTGCTTTCATTTTCATTTACCTCGAGGTCTTTCTTACTTTCAACTTTGATTTCCTCATTGACCCATTGGTTTTTTAATAGCATATTGTTTAGTTTCCATGCTTTCTTTTCTCCTTTGTTTCTGTTTTTGATTTCTAGTTTCATGGCATTGTGATCAGTAAAGATGCTTGAGATAATTTCTATCTTCTTAAAATTGTTGAGGATTCTTTTGTGCCCAAGTACATGATCAATCCTAGAAAATATTCCATGTGAACTTGAAAAGAATGTATACCCTCTTTGTGGGGGGGAATGTAATGCTCTGAAAATATCCACCAAATCTAATCTTTCTATTGTATTATTTAATATCTCTGTTGCCTTATTTATTTTCTGTCTGGAAGATCTGTCTAGTGATGTTAATGCAGTGTTAAAATCTCCAACTATGATTGTATTCCCATCAATATCCCCATTTATCTCTGTTAGTAATTGTTTTATGTCTTAGATGCTCCTATATTGGGTGTATATATATTAACAAGTGTTATATCCTCATCTTGTATCACTCCTTTAATCATTATAAAATGTCCTTCTTTATCTTTCTTTATGGCCTTTTTTAAAAATCTGTTTTGTCTGAAATCAGTACTGCTACACCTGCATTTTTTTTTTTTTTTTTGGCTTTTCCATTTGCATAGTATATCCTTTTTCATCCTTTCACTCTCAATCTATGTGTTCTTCTCCCTAAAGTGAGTCCCTGGTATGCAGCATATTGAAGGTTCTTGCTTTATTATCCTGTCTGCCACTCTATGTCTTTTGACTGGAGCATTTAGTCCATTAACATTTATAGTAATTAATGATAGATGTGTGTTTATTGTCATTTTGAACTTATCTTTGCAGTTATTTTGGTATTTCCCCTTTTTTTGTTTCTTCCTCCTTTTGTGGTTTGGTAATTTTCCTTTCTATTCACGCAGATTTTATTTAGTTTTTGTGACCCCTTTGTAAGTTTTTGGCTTCTGGTTACCCTTTTTTATAAGTCTATGAGCCCATTACTATAAGTGTTTTTATTAAACTGATAGTAACATGATCTCAAACCCATCCTAATGAGAACAAAAAATTTTTAAAAGAAAGAAAAAAGTATTCTATATTTTCCTGCCTCCCTTTCCTACTCTCAATGATTTAGATGTCTTCTTTTACAATTTTCTGTTTATTTTACTTGTAATCCATGAGTTATCACCTTTCCAGTTGTGAGATTCTCAATTCTGTAGCATCCTACTGCTTTTCTATTTAGAGTAGACCTTTCAACATTTCTTTTAGCATGGGTTTAGTGTTGCTATACTCTTGTAGTTTTTTTCTTGTCTGTGAAATTCTTTATCTCTCTTTGTATCCTAAAGGATAGCCTTGCTGGATAAAGTATCCTAAGCTGCATCTTTTTTCATTCAGAACTTTGAATGTATCTTGCCACTCCCTTCTGGCCTGTAATGTTTGTGTAGAGAAATCAGCTGAGAGCCTTATGGGGCGGGGGGGGGGGGTTCCCTTGGAACTCATTCTTTGCTTTTCTCTTGCTGCCTTTAGGATCCTTTCTTTATCCTTGACTCTGGCCATCTTGATTATGATATATCTTGGTTTGGATCTGTTTGGTTCTTCCTGTTTGGGACCCTCTGAGTTTCCTGTACTTGGATATCTGATTCCTTCTTAAGTTTGGGAAGTTTTTAGTCATGACTTCTTCAAATACCTTTTCAATCCCCTTTGATCTTTCTTCCCCTTCTCAAACCCCTATTATGCAGAGATTGGCTTGTTTTATATTATCTCTTAGGTCTCTTATGCTATTTCATTTGTTTTTATTTGTTTATCTTGTAGCTGTTCTGATTGGGTGCTTTCTGTTGTCCTGTCTTCCAGGTCACTTTTTCTTAACTCTACATTATCTAGTCTGCTTTGCACAGCCTTTAGGTCAGTTCTCATCTCAGTCAATGAGTGTACCAATTCTACTTGGCTCTTCTTTATAGCTTCCATTTCATTTTTGACGTATTTTATATCTCTAAACACTATTTCTTTTAGTTCCTTCAGTACTTTGATCACTCCTTTTTTGAAATCTTGATCTAGTAGGCTATCAATGTCTTTCATTGATTGTTCTTTCAGGGGATTTCTCTTGTTCTTTTAATTGGTAATGTTCTCTCTTCTTCATCTTGCTCATATCTCTCTGGCACTGTGGCTTATGCAGTATCAGTTATCTACTGTGGTCCTTAAGGAGTTTATTTATTTATCTATCTAATACCTATGTAGGAATAAAACTTGCTGTTTCCAGAGGTCGTCCATTGGAGTCCTTGTCTATGCTGTTCCCAGTGCCTGTTGGCAAGCAGCTTGCGCCCCTTCCCAACACTGGGTCAGGTGCATCTCTCCTTTGCTGTGGGTGGGCAGGTCACTGCCTCTCCTGATGCCACTGTGAGATGTTGCAGACTGGCCAGGTAGAAAGGTGGGTCATGCCCCCTCCCAGCACTGTGGTCAGGGGCTGTGCTCCTGGTGTAAAGGTAGGGGGCTGCCTGCCCTCTCCTGGTGCTGCTCGCTCCACAGCTCTGTGCCACTGCACGCTCCACCTCAGGCTAGTGCTCCATAGGCGGGCTTGGGGAAGACTGAGGAACAGCCCCACCCCTGTTCTGGGCCAAAACCCAACTCCTTGTTTGTCTTGGTGGAGCAAGTTCTCTGAGGGACCAGGATGGAAGAGTCCTATCTACCTTAGGCAGTAGATAAGTCTCTGTCTGGCCTTTGAGGCTGCTGAGCCCTTAGGTGCAGATTCAGGATTTTCCCCTGCCCCCACCTGGGTGCTAAGCAATGGAGGATATGGCGGCTGTGCCTGAGCACCACTTCTCTTCACCCAAAAACTTTCCTTGGGTTTTCAGAGATGGATGTATGCACCCTTCCCACTATGGCTCATCAGCCATGTTGTTTTGTCGAGGGCCCATGTTGTTCTGCCCTGTGCACCCACAACCATGGTGTGCAGCCCCCTGCAGTCCCCTGCCTTAGTGAAGTCACCCCTGTCCTACACCTGGCTCAGGCAGCCTGGCCCGTGTCTTGGGCTGGGTGTCATGGAGAGCCTCTGTGCCCATTTAACTTAGTTCTGTTGGTCAAGGGCTGCTCCATACAGATCTGATCCTCAGAGGCTCCCACTCTGTCCCACTGGCCTCTCGGTTGGAGGGGGGTTCAGTGAAAGAGCACTAGTCCTCCTTTGCCACTCACTCCCTCCCTGTGGGGCCCATCCCGCACTGTTTTGCCTTTTCTTTCTTTTTTCTTTTTCTCCTACAAGATTTTTGGTGTCTCTGTCTTTTGAGGAGGACGATGTTCTGTTGGAGTTACACAGGTGTTCTGGTTGCCTGAGTGGGTCTGTGGATGTGACTCTTGATGTATTTGTGGGAAAGGGTGAGCTATGAGCATCCTTCTCCTCTGCCATCTTGGCCTCCTCCTCAATTTTTTTTTAAATGTGGATATCCAGTTTTCCCAGCAAGTTTTGTTAGAAGAACTATCCTTTTCCATTGAATGATCTTAGCCCTTTGTCAAAAATCATTTTATCACATGTACAAGGATTCATTTCTCAGTTCTCTATGTATTTCATTGGTCCATATATCTATCTTTATGGCAGTAACATACTTTTAATTTTTGTAGTTTATAGTAACTTTTGAAATCATGACGTGTAAGTCCTCCACATTGTTCTTCTTTTTTCAGGTTATTTTGGCTTACCAGTGTTCCTTGAAATTCTGTATGAATTTTAGGTTAGATTGTATTACTTCTGCAAAAAAAAAAAAAAAATCAATGACATTTTGATAGGGATTGCTTTTGGAGGTATGGAAATAACACTATTAAGGCTTCTTAACCATTTACTGGTTTCATCTTTAAATTTTTTTTTAGGTTTTTTAAAAAACTTTTTTTCTAGTTTTCAGTGTACAAGTCTTTTTCTTTCTTGGTTGAATATATTTCTCAGTATTTTATTCTTTTTGATGCTATTGTAATTGGCATTGTTGTTCTAATTTCCTTTTTATGTTGTTCATTTATAGTTGATAGAAACTGAGTTTTGTATTTTTCAACTTTGATGAATTTATTAGTTTTAACGGATTTTTTTTTTTGGTGAAATCTTTAGTGTTCTCTGCATATAAAATCATGCCATCTGTGAAAAGATCATTTTACTTTTTCTTCCTATTTAAATGATTATTTTCTTGTCTGATTGCTCCAGCTAGAACTAACAGTACAGTGTTGAATAAAAGTGGTGAGAGTGGGCATCTGTGTTTTTCAGTCTTTCATAATTGAGAATGATATTAACTGTAGCGTTTTTAGGTATGCCTTTATTCAGTTGATGTATCATCCTTCAATCCCTAGTTTGTTGAATGTTTTTATCATAAAAGGGTGTTTTAAATGAAGTTTTCATCAATTGAGATAATCACTTTCCCTTTATTATGTATAACATATAATTATATATGTGTATATATATGTAATATATGTGTATATGTTTTATATATAATATATATTATATGTATAAAACATACATATATACTTACATATAATTATACGTTATATGTAAGAATAAAGGGAAAGTGATTATCTCAATTAATAATCATATATATATATATGTATGAGAGAGAAATACACACACTGGGAGAGGGAGAGAGAGAGAACACAATACAACACTTTCTGGTTATTTGGACCTAAAATAATGTCTCTGGAGGAGGGAATAAATTTCTCTGTACTCAATAAATATTGTGAAGCATCTACCATATGTCAGTATCTTTTCTAATTTCTGTGAATAAAAAATGAGTAACAAATCCAAGTCCCATTTTGATGTTGTAGGAAATGCAGGCCTGTGTGATAGTCACAGATAGCATGAGCCATATATGTATATTTTACCAAAAACTATTCTTGAAGCTTCTAATCCATGCAACATTAGCCTGGGACAAAATTGGAGTTAGAGTGCAAAGGGCTGCTAATCCTGGCTTAGAAGTTTAAAATTTACTCTAAGGTAATTAGGATAATTAACAAGTAAAATAATCCAACTCACATGAGGCAGCTTTTAGACTCTTCTTGTTTGGAAATGCAGTTATATGGAGGGTGAAGCAAAGAAGCAGTAATACTTGTTATCAAAAAGTCAGATTAAGATCATCAGTGTTATAAAACTGGCAGGGGAATTGCAAGAATTTAGCAATAAGAAGTACTTTTCTGGAAATTTAACATAAAATTATGAAACTCTAGAAAAAGATTTTAAAATTTCTGTCTGGTACATTCCTAGATATTAGACATTCCTCATGAAGAGTTTCCAAGAGATAGTAGACAAGGAAGAGATTCTCCAAGATGGTAGACTAGAAAGATGTTGGCCTCACTTCCTTTCATGGGCACAGTTGTATTTACAGAGATGCTGCTAATGAAAAAGATCAAAACCTACCAGAAAGACCTTTTACAACTAATGCTATAAAGAAGGAAATGCAGTAAGATGAGTAGGAGAGGCAGAGTCTTGATTAGTCAAGATCCATATCCCTTGATTAGTCAACATCCATGGTTCAGGTGGGCAACCCACAAACTGGAGGATAACAATTGTAGAGGTTCTCCCCAGGAAGTAAGGTGTTTGAGCCCCACTTTGGATTACTCAGCCCAGAGGTTCTGCACTGAGAAGACAAGCCTCTAGAACACTTGGTTTTGGTGGTCAATGAGGCTTATTTTCAGGAGACTCAGAGGGTCATGGAAAATGGAGACTCTATTCATAAAGGATGCACACAAAATATCAAATGTTATGGGACCTAGAGCAACCAGCCAGTGGCCAGAAGTCTCTGCACAAGGCACAGCCTAAGCAATCAACCTGATCAGGGCCCACCAAGCCTACCTATACACAGTCAACAGCCAGAACAGATGGACTTAAGCAGCTAATATAGGAGGAATCCCTAGAACATATAGTGATGGTGACTAGAGGAGACAGTGCTGCTGGGATACAAGGAGGTCTTCTACAAAAGACTAATTTTCCAAGGTCAGCAAATGCAACTATCAGATACATAGAAATAAAATCAGCCAGGCAAGTAAAATGAAGTGACAGAGGAACATGTTCCAAATAAAAGAACTAGATAAAACCTTAGAAGAACAAAATAAAGTGGAGAGAGTCAATCTAACTGAGAAAAAGTTCAGGATAATGATTGTAAAAATGATTAAAGAACTCAGGAGAAGGCTGAATGCACAGAGCAAGAGTTAGAAGTTTTTAATAAAGAGTCAAAAAATGTAAAGAATTGTAAACATAAATGAAGAATACAATAACAAATAAAAAAATACACTAGGGAGGTCAATAATAGAATAAATGATACAGAAGACTATATCACAAGTGGAAAGGCAGAGTAGCAGGAATCAATACCACTGCATAAAAAGAAAAAGAAATAAAAAGAAATGAGGACAGTTTAAGAGACCCCTGGGACAACATCAAGTGTACAAATATTTGCATTATTGGAAGTTGCAAAAGGAGGCAAGAGAAGACATAATAGCCAAAAACAAAACAAAACAAAGCAAAACAAAAAACCCAAAACTCCAAGCTTGGAAAGGATACAGTCACCCAAGCCCACATAGTCAGAAGGCCCCAAAGAGGATTAACTAAGAGTGAAATACACCAAGATACATTGTAATCAAAATGACAAAAGCTAAATATAAAAAGAAAATATTAAAAAGCAGCAAGGGAAAAGCAACAAGTTCTATATACAAGAACTCTCATATAGATATTAGCTGAAATTTCCGCAGAAACTCTGTAGGTTAAAAGGTGGTGGAATGATATATTTAAAGGGATGAAAGACAGAAAAACTATAGCCAAAAATATTCTACTTGGCAACACTCTTATTCAGATTTTATGGAGAGATCAAATGTTTTACAGACAAGCAAAACCTAAAAAAAATTCAGCATCACAAAACTAGCTTTACAAGAAATGTTAAAGGAACTTCTCTAAGGAAAATAGAACAAGCCACAACTAGAAACCTGAAAATTATGAGAGGAGAAAGGTCATCAGAATAGGCAAATATACAGTAAAGTTAGGAACCATTCACACACAAAGCTAGTTGGAAGATTAAAGAAAAAGTGATAAAGCCATCTATGTCCACAAGAAGGAGTTAAAAGATACATAGAATAATTAGATGTAAAATATGTCAAAAACACTAATCATGAGGGAGATCAGTCCAAGTGCATGGTTGTTAAAATGTGTTTGAAATTTAAAAATCAGCAACTTAAAACAGTCATGCATTTGTACAGATTGCTATATGTAAACTTCATGGTTACAACAAATCAAAATTCTATTACAGATGCACACACAAAAAAGAGAAAGGAATCCAAACATAATACTAGAAATATTAATCAAATAATAAGAGAAGAAAACAAAATTAAAGAAGAAAGAAATAAAAAAGAGCTACACACACAAGCCAAAACAGTTTAAAAGTGACAATAAGAATATACATAATAATAATTACTTAAAATGTAAGTGGACTAATGTTCCAATCAAAAGACATAGAGTGGCTGAATGGATATAAAAACAAGGCTTACATATACACTGCCTGCAAGAGACTCACTGGATATACATTGACTGAAAGTGATGAGATGGAAAAAGTTATTTCATGCAAATAGAAATCAAAAAAAAAAAAAAAAAGAAAAGAAAAAGAAAAACCAGGGTAGCAATACTTATATCAGACAAAAGAGGCTTTAAAATGGAGACTGAAAGACAAAAGACATTGCATAATAATATAGGAAATGATCCAGGAAGAAGATATATTAATAATGCACGTGCATGTGCATGTGTGTGTTATACACACACACATATACCAAATAAACTAAATATTAACAGATATAAGGTAGAAATTAACAATAATAATAGTAGGGGATGTCAGCATCCCACATATGTCAATGGCAGATCATCCAGACAGAAAATCAGTGGTCTTAAATGACACATTAGACCAGATAGACTTAATATAAAATATTCCATCCAAAAGCAACAGAATATACAGTTCTTTTCAGGTGCACAGGGAACATTTGCCAGGATAGACCACATGATAGACCTCAAAACAAGCCTCAGTAAATTTAAGAAATTTGAAATTACGTCAAGCATTTTTTTAGAACCACAAACACTAAGTAATTAGAAGTCAACTAGAACTAAAGAAAAAGAACAAAACACAAATATAATAAAAAGAAAGAACTCATAAAAATCAGAGCAGAACTAAATGAAATAGACTAAAATAATAATAATAATAGGATCAATGAAATTGAATTGGCTCTTTGAAAGATAAATAAAATTGATAAATCTTTAGCCAGATTCATGAAGAAAAAAATAGAAAGAACCCAAATTAATAAAATCAGAAATAAAAAAGGAGTTACAATAAACAACACAAAAATACAAAGGACTCTAAAAGACTATCAAGAACAGCTATATGGGAATAAAACAAACAACCCAGAAGAAATGGACAAATATCTAAAAATGTACAATCTCCCAAGCCTGAAACAGGAAGAAATACAAAATATAAACAGACCAGTAATCAGTAATGGAATTAAATACACACACAAACACACACACACACACACACACACACACACACACACACACACACACACACACATCCCAACAAAAGTCCAGAACAACATGGCTTCACACATAAATTCTACCAGAAATTTAGACAAAAGTTAACACCTATTCTTCTTAAACTATTCCAAAAATTTTCAGAGAAAGGAAAGTTTTCAAATTTATTCTATGAGTCCAGCACTATCCTGATAACCAAATTTCAGACAAAGATATCACAAAAGAAATTATAGGCTAATATTACTGATGAACACAGATGAAGAAATTCTCAAAAAATTAGGAAACTTAATAGAAGAATACATTAAAAGGATCATACATCATTATCAAGTAGAATTCATCCAATAGATACAAGGACAGTTCAGTATCCACAAATCAATCAGTATGATACACCATATTAACAAAGTGAAAAATAAAAACCACAAGACCATCTCAATAAATTCAGAAAAAAACTTTTTGACAGTATTTAATATCCATTTATGATAGAAACTCTCTAGAAAGTGGGCAAAGATAGAATATATCTTAACACAATAAAGGTCTTATATGATAAGTCAACAGATAATCTTACAGTTAACAGTGAAGGGCTGAAAGCGTTTTGTCTAAGATCAGGAAAATGTCAGGGATACCCACTCTATCCATTGTTTATTCAACATAATACTGGAAGTTCTATCCTCAGCAACAGACAAAAAAAAAAAAAAAAAAAAAAGAGAGAGAGAGATTTAAAAACACAAATTGGAAAGAAAGAATTAAAGCTGTCATTGTTTAGAGATGAAATGATGCTGTACATAAAAATCCTAAAAGACACCACCAGAAAACTAGTAAATCCCATCAATGAATTTGGTAAGATTACAGGATACAAAGTTAATATACACATATCTGTCCCATGTCTGTACAATAACAATGAAAGAGAAATTAAGAAAAATATCCCATTTGCCATCATATCAAAAATAATAAAATATCTAGGAATAATCTACCTAAGAAGTTAAAAGACATACCCAGAAAACTAGGACACTGATAAAATAAATTGAATATGACACAAACATATGGAAAGATGTTCTTGGACTGGAAGAGTTAATATTGTTAAGATGACCATACTACCTGAGGCAATCTATAGATTCAATACAATTTCTATCAAAATAGCAAAGGCATTTTTTTTCACAAACTAGAACAAATAATTTTAAATTTTGTACAAAGATATAAATAGCAAACATAATCCTAAGAAAGAACATAGTCATAGATATCATGTTCCCTAACTTCAGACTACCCTACAGAGCTACAAGAATTTAAACAGTGTGGTACTGGCAAAAAACAGACACATAAATCAGTGTAACAGAACAGAGGGCCCAGAAACAAACCCATACACTTATGGTCAATTAATCTAAGACAATGAAGACAAGAATATGCAATAGAAAAGACAGTCTCCTGAATAAGTCATGCTGGGGAAATAGAACAGTTATATGTAACAGAAGGAAATTAGAATATTTTCTAATAACCATATACAAAAATAAACCCAAAATGGATTAAAGACTTAAATAAGATTGGAAACCATAAAATTCCTAGAAGAAAGCATAGGCAAAGCCCACTTAGACATAAACCATAGCAATATTTTTGAGGATCTCTCTCTTAAGTCAAAGAAAACAAGAGCTAATATAAATAAATGGACCTAATGAAACTTAGAGCTTTTGATGGCAAAAGAAATCATCAACAAAACAGAAAGACAACTAATGGAGTGGAAGAAAATATTTGCAAATGATACGACTAAAAAGAAGTTAATATCTAAAATATATAAACAGCTCATACAAATCGGTATCAACAAAAGTAAAGAAAATAAACAAACAAAAAACAGCCTATTTAAAAATAAGCAGGAGACCTGAATAGATCTTTTTCCAGGCCCATGAAAAGATACTCACTATTGTGAAGAATTAGAGAAATGCAAATAAAAACCACATTGAAATATCACCTCACACCTGTCAGAATGGCTAACACCAAAAGTAAATAAATAACAAATATTAATGAAAATAAGCAGAAAAGGAAAATTTGTATACTGTTGATAGAAAAGTAAATTGGTGCAGTCATTGAGAAAACAGTATGGTGTTTCCTCAAAATACTAGAACTAGAACTTCTATATGATCCAGAAATTCCCTCTTCTTGGTATGTAACTAAAGAAAATGAAAATACTGATTCAAAAAGATGTTGCACCCAAATACTTATAGCAGCTTTATTTATAATAGCCAAAATATGAAAGCAACTCAAGTTTCCATCAACAGATGATAGGATGAAAAACTTGTGGTGTGTGTGTGTGTGTGTGTGTGTGTGTGTGTGTGTGTGTGTGTGTGTGTGTGTGTAATGAAATACTACTCAGCCATAAAAAATAATAAAATTTTTTGCAACCTCATGGGTGGACTTGAAGGTATTATGCTTGGTAAAATAACTCAGAAAGAGAAAGACAAATATTGCTTTATATCTTTTATGATTGGGTTATAAATTAGTGGATATTAAGAAAAAAAAAGCAGAAATTGTTCACAGATGTAGAGAACCAACCAGTTTTTACTAATGAGGTGAGGGAAGGGCTAGGGGATTAATATGGAGGTAGAAGAAAGACAAAGTGAAAGGTAGGGATAAAAAGCAGAAACCACTATGCATAAAAAGAATTAAGGTACAAGTATGTATTGCACAGCACAAGGAATATAGCCAATATTTTATAAGTAGAGATGGAGTACAATCTTTAAAAATTGGGAGTTGGTATGTTAAGCAACAGACACAAATTATAAGGGACTTAAAATAACTGCAGGCATGGGTGATTGGGGCAAACTATGAATAACAAGACACAAAAAGAACAAAACCCAACTGCCACTTCTGAGGTGCTGGGAGCAAAAGCTCTGTATTTCTCATGATCCCAACACATATAACCACCAAGGGGGCGGGCAGATCACTTAAATTACCCCTCTTGCTTGACCCACCAAATCACCCCCACCGTCACCTTAGGGACCAACTTGCCTCCCTTCAAGGAATGAGTAAGGGCATCTGTTTTTTGTTCTTGCTCCCTCCTGCTGCTGCAAGTGTCACAGTAAACCTTTGCCTGAATTCTTCATCTGGCCTCATCAATTTCTACTAATCAAGGAACCTAAGAACCATAGTTGGTAACACATTTATAGTTTGAATTTTATAATTGAGTCACTTCACATTGCATGCAATAAAATGTAGTTGAACCCCAATTTGCTAATAAGATTAGTTATCTTAGATTGCAACATAAGTCACTCTGGTAAATTAAGTTAAGAGCGCTTTCATTCTTGGGGAGGGAGATGGAAGATTATATTTTTCTTTTTCTCTCACAGGACAGTGAAGGCTGCTATGATAATCAAGTAATTACTTTCAATATTTCTATAGGAAAGAGAAATTAATTTCCTCTCTACTTTTCTGAATTATCTTCTGAGAACCATATAATGAAAGACAGATAAACAAGAGAAAACCAAAAGAAGTACATGTATAATACTGATAAAAGAAATTTTCACATACTGAGAAGTAAGGAAGTCATTCTGGGTTTTTTTGTTTTGTTTTGTTTTGTTTTGTTTCTTTACTTTTTTTTTTTTTATTGAGTAAGGGTTATTTTACAATGTGGTGTCAAATTCTAGTGTAGAGCACAATTTTTCAGTCATACATGAACATGTATATATTCATTGTCACATTTTTTTCACTATGTGCTACCACAAGATCTCATATATTTTTCCCTTTGCTATACAGTATAATGTTGTTTATCTATTCTACATTTTAAAATCCCATTCTGTCACTTCCCACCCCCCACCCCTAACCCCATGGCAACCACAAGTTTGAATTCTATGTCTATGAGTCTGTTTCTGATTTGCATTTATGTTTTGTTTTGTTTGTTTGTTTGTGTTTGTTTAGATTCTTCATATAAGCAATCTCATATGGTATTTTTCTATCTCTTTCTGGCTTTCTTCACTTAGAATGACATTCTTCAGTAACATCCATGCTGCTGCAAATGGTGTTATGTTGTTGGTTTTTGTGGCTGAATAGTATTCCATTGTTTAAATATACCACCTCTTCTTTATCCAGTCAACTGTTGATGGACATCTAGGCGCTTCCATGCCTTGGGTATTGTAAATAGTGCTGCTATGAACATTGGGGTGCAGGTGTCATTCTGAAGTAGAGTTCCTTCTGGGTATATGCCCAGGAGCAGGATTCCTGGGTCATATGGTAAGTCTACTCCTAGTCTTTTGAGGAATCTCCATACTGTTTTCCACAGTGGCTTTCCGTGCTTCCCTCTCCCACTCTTAATGATTTAGATGTTTTCTTTTACAATTTTGTGTTTATTCTTCTATTTGTACTTCATGGCAGTTATCTCCTTTCCAGTTATGAGTTTCTCATTTTTGTAGCATCCTGCTTCTTTTCTATTTAGAGTAGACCTGTCAATATTTCCTTTAGCATGGGTTTAGTTTTACTAAGCTCTTGTAGTTTTTGCTTGTCTGTGAAGATCTTCATCTCTCCTATTCTAAAGGATAGCCTTGCTGGATAGAGTATCCTAGGCTGCATCTTTTTTTCACTCAGGACTTTGAATATATCTTGCCACTACCTTCTGGCCTGTCATGTTTGTGTAGAGAAATCAACTGAGAGCCTTATGGGGGTTCCCTTGTAACTCACTCTTTGTTTTTCTCTTGCTTCCTTTAGGATCCTTTCTTTATCCTTGACTCTGGCCATTTTCATGATGATATGTCTTGGTGTGGGTCTGTTTGAGTTCTTCCTGTTTGGGTCCCTCTGAGCCTCCTGTACTTGGATATCTGATTCCTTTAGGTTTGGGAAGTTTTCTGTCATTTCTTCAAATACCTTTTCAATCCCTTTTGTTCTTTATTCCTCTTCTCAAACCCCTATTATGCAGAGATTGTCATGCTTTATATTATCCCATAGGTCCCTTACGTTGTTTTCAGTGTTTTTATTTGTTTTTCTCTCAGCTGTTCTGATTGGGTGCTTTCTGTTGTCCTGTCTTCTAGGTCACTTATTCCTTCCTCTGCATTATCTAGCCTGCTTTGTACAGCCTTTAGGTCAGCTCTCATCTCAGCAAGTGAGTTACTAATTCTACTTGGTTCTTCTCTATAGCTTCTATGTCATTTTTTACATATTTTATATCTCTAAGCACTATGTCTTTTAGTTCCTTCAGTACTTTGATCACTCCTTTTTTGAAATCTTGATCTAGTAGGCCATCAATGTCTATTTCCTTGATCATGCTTTCAGGGGATTTCTCTTGATCTTTTAGTTGGGAGTGGTTCCTCTGTTTCTTCATATTGCTCATATCTCTCTGGCACTGTGGCTTAAAGAGTATCAGTTATCTAGTTCTCCTGAAGACGGTGTGATCTTAATGATTTTATCAAGAGGTCTTTGTGTCTTTGTCCTGTTTTGCGAACTCAGATTGCTGTTTCCAGAGGCCCTCTGTTGGCACCCTCCTCTGTGCTATTCCCAGTGGCTGTCGGCTAGCAGATTGTGTCCCCTCCTAACACTGGGTCAGGAGCTGAGCTCTTACGCAGTGGGCAGGTGGGTCGCTCCCCATCCCAATGCCTCAGTCAGATGCTGCAATCAGAGGGAGACAGGTGAGCGGAACATGACCCCTCCCAGCACTGTGGTCAGGTGCTGCATTCCTACCAGGAAGAGGGGTGGCCACCTGCCCTCTCCTGGTGCCATTTTCTCCACTACTCTGTGCAGCTGCCGGTTCCACCTTGGGTTGATGCTCCAAAGGAGGGCTCAGGGAAGACTACGGAATGGCCCCACCCCTGCTCTGTGCCAAATCTCAACTCCTTGTTTGTCTTGGCAGCACAAGTTCTTTGAGGTGCCAAGGCAGAAAGAGCCTACTTGCCTCCAGCTGTAAACAAATCTCAATCTTGTCTAGGAGGTTGCGGAGACCCCAGGTGTGGATTCAGGGCTTGGCCCTGCCCCCGCCTGGGAGCTGTGCACAGGAGGAGGTGGCAGCTGTGGCTGCACCCCAACTCTCTTCTCATGAGAAGTGCCAGTAATGGCAGCATAGGCCTGAGGATACAAAGTCTATGGCACCCCCTCCCTGCAGGGCACAACAGCTGTGTTATTTTGCTTTTTTTGCAATTTATGGGGGACCAAGGTGGTTGTGCTCTATATCCCTTCCCAGCCACAGTGTGCAGCTGCCTGCAGTCCCCCAGGGCTGCCTCAGTGCAGCCACCCCAGTCCTCCACCTGGCTCAGGTGGCTGAGTGTCATGGGGACACTTTGTGCCCATTTAAGTCAGTTCTGTTGGTCAGGGGGTACTCAAGGCAGATCTGAGCCTTGGAGGCTCCCCTTCCGTCCCACTTGCCTCTCCATTGGAAAGAGGGAGACCCAGCAAACAAGCACCAGTCCTCCTTTGCCACTCCCTACCCCCAGGACCGGTCCCACACTGTTTTGCATTTTCTTCTTTCTTTTTTCCTTTTCTCCTACAAGATTTTTGGCGTCTTTGTCTTTTGAAGAGGGTGATGTTCTATCCAAGTTCATCAGGTGCTCTGCTTGGCTGAGTAGGTCCGTAGATGTGAGTTTTGGTGTATTTGTGGGAGAGGGTGAGCTATAAGCATCCTTCTACTTCGCCATATTCCTTCTCCCCCCATTCTGGCTTATACATGTGTTAACTTAGATTTTATTTTAACTACAATAGGCTATTTGTGTCCTATCAAACATACATTGTCCATCTACTTTAATTATCAAAGAAAAGGGCACACTGACCAGAAGAAAAGAATGTCCTTATTAAAAATAAGGATTAAATGCCTCTCTTCCCAGGATTCCCATGCTGGTCCTTCTTTGATGATAAGACTCCCTTTCCAGGTGCCAAGGGCATACTGACTCCCCATGATGTATGTGCTGCTTTTTTTTTTTTTTTAACTTAAAGAAATATATTTCTGACTTCTTAATGTTTCTTTGTTCTGACAAGAGATAAAACTGTGCTGGAAGCACTGCTTCTGTGGAATGTTTCCTCAGAGTAACCTGGGAAAGGATTTCTGGGCTACTCCTCAGTTTGGCTCAAATAAAACTCTTCCATTCTTATTACTGATTGTTTATTGGTTATTTTATCAACAATACTTGTAATAGTCAGCAGGATATCAGAAAAACCCACCTGAGGTCACCTAGAATGTACTTTGGACTGATATTCAATACCAAACATGGACCCCTTGAGCCGCTCTGGCTTCACAGCACCCTTCAGGTAATTTGGTGAGTTTTACCTGATATCTGGATCTCCTTGCATTAAGTGATGGTCCATAGCTTTCATTCTAGCTCTTTTCTGAAGACTTGGAGTCATAAGAGGGTACAAGAATATTTCCTAAACAAGAAACCTAGAGGGAATTCCCAGGCATCAAGGAATTTTGGAGTGAACTGGCTTGGTTGACTTTTCTTTAATGTGCATTAAAATTGGAAATGTAATTATAGATTTTCACTTTAATAAAAGGAAAGTAAAAGAAATTGGGAGGTTATGTTTCTAAAGCCTTCCAGCTCTTGGACATGCAGCTACACTCTGGAACTCTGACTGGCTTCAAAGACAACACATATGAGCTAATACTTGTAAGAACTTTTCAAAATGAGAGGTTTAATGGCTAACAAAGGATAACTTATCTTTTAAATTGTTTGAGAAAGCAAACAGCTAGTTATGACCAGAGAAAGGGGAATGCAGACCAAATGGCAGGAACTGGGCAAAAAGGAGAGACACAGACCAAATGCAGGAAACTATACATCAAGTAAACAACAGGGGTCCCTGGGCAGAGAAAGAAAAGTAGGAACTTCTAGACTGATAAGTGGTCACACATTTTGGGGTGACAAAAGGCCTGGAGGCTGACAAGAAAGCTGGGAAAAGGCATGAATCTCCCATGTCTGAATGTAACTTTTTGCTCATTATGCCCCCATCCCAGTAAAATTAGCCTTGGAGATTAGCAGTATCCATCACACACAGATGCTGTGATGCTTCCAATCCAGACTAAATAAGGACAGTTATACCCCCTTCCTTTGGGAAGGTGGAGCTGGAATGGAAATCAGGGGATATGAACCCAAATCCTTCCTCTCCAAAGAATATTCTTCCCAGTCATTTTCACACCCTTTGTAACCAATTTGCAAAGAAACTTAAGGCAGCTGCTCACCTGAGTCTGCCACTCTCCCACTAAGAGTATGCTATCTACCCTTCAATAAATCCTCACTTTACTCTCTTAACCTCTAGAACCTGTCACTAAATTCTTTCTGTGATGGGACAAGAACCTAATCAATGGCAACAAAATGGTCAAGATAAAACATTTTTTGACATTCCAAAACTGATTTGTGCATGAAAAATTAAAATACATCTGATTTGACAAAGTATCTTTTCAAAATTCTGACCCTGAAAATGAAAAGCACTCCTACTTGGAAATTTAAAGTTAGAACACTTATCCTGCCCCTAAAATGTAAACACAGCCCACATTGCCTGAAATTACATCCTTGGCTTAACTAGTAGAATCTAAAATCTCAAAACAAAAAAAAAAAACTTTTAAAATTCAAGAAGGAAATTTGTAAAATCTCTGTCTGTTTCTATCTGGATGTATGTATGTCTGTGTATGTTATAAATATGATACGTTCCTATCTCTGGGTGATATTATCAATATGAATTTCTAAAAGTTCTATTTAATTGAATAAAAAGTAAATGCTTACAAGTTAAATATTTCTAAATGCAACAAAAAAAGTAATCTAAATATTTAAAAGATATTTTAACCTAGGATTAATCTTTAATAAATAAAAACAAGCTTAAGTTGTTGGTTTGATTAATGCAGACATGCCTTCAGGATTCTCAACATTAGATATAATACTTCATTCCAAAATCTGTCAACAGGAAAGTTAACTTGGTATGATGATATTTTCATAAGTAATGAAATAGAGATAAGTGGAATAAAAGTTTTAGGTGAACCCTTTTAAAATGATTATTTTATGGTGTGTCTATCCAAAAATAGTTCCCCAAATGTTTGGTACTTGAAACTTATAATTTTGTTAAATTAAATTAAATTAAATTAAATTAAATTAAATGTTGGAAATTCACTGAATATCCAGATCATGTCCAATTAAGCTAAAAATACTGAAACATTTGTTGCTAATCATATATAAATTTACCTACTTTGCCTTCTTTGGAGAAAAAAATAAAGATATTTGATTGTATTAGACTCACATCTTATACTACATTTTAAAGAAATTATGCTATAAGTAAAATGTATATTTTTAGAGGTTAAGGAATATGTGGTTAAGTTTGCTAATCAGGAAATACTAGTATGATAAAAAAAGAGTCACTTGCTTGATTTTCACTAGAGATCTAGTGGGGTTTTTTTAAGGATTAAAATGTTAATACATGTAATTAAAGCTACTAAAAGTAGTAAGGGAAGCATTTCAATGTGTGAAGCAAGTATGATGTATGTTGTTAGCAAGAGAAGACTTAAAGAATGGAGATAATTTCACTGAGAAAAAAAAAAGGAGAATAATTTTGTCCTCGAGTTGGTTGCTTATGAAGAGGAAAAAATTAGGGACAAATTAATATGGATACAAAAAGTGATGGAAGGCTTAAGGAAACTTGAGAAAATTTTGTACATGATCAGGGTTGATTAAGTTTAGACTAAATTTAATTAGGTAAAAAATTATTATTATTAACAGTAAGCAAATACAAGATCAGGATTTGGTTATCTCTCTTCACTAAAAGAACAAAATTTTCTTAGAATGCCAATTCTGATAACAGATTATGATAAACAGGTTAGGCTTCTTACTCTAGCTGACTTTAATTTGCTTCAAGGGCCCCTGAGACATCTCAGGAAAAAAACTGCTTAAGCTAATTAGGATTATTTGGTATGTTATAGAGGAAGTATTCTCAAATAAAAGGTAAAAATAAGCCTTTTCTATGTTATGCCTACATAAGCACATGTATTATAAATGTTCCAAAAGTAATATGAAATTCCAAGAAATCTTGTATGTTCTGACATAAAACGGTATCAAATTAAGGCTCACATTAAAGAGACTGGGCCCAAGTATTAGTGAAATGCCTTGAAGGACTTTTATGAAAAGGCAATAATAGCAGAATCTATAAAGATTATGGTGTTACGAGGGCCAAACTCATTCTGCTCACTGCATGACAGGTCAATAAATCAGGAGATGAGGTGTTGGGGCAGCTAATAGCAATTTTATGTGGAAAGCTGGCAGACCCAGAAGATGGCATACTGATGCCCTGGAGAATCATCTTCCCCAAGTCAGAATTCAGGCTCCTTTTATACTAAAAAGAGCAATGCTTGTTGTTTGGTTGCTGCAAACTTCTTGGTATAGGAATTCTTTGCTCTTGGAATCCTGTTTTTGCAGCTCTCCATGTGGGTCAGATCATGATGCCCTTGTAAAACCTCTAATAAAACAAATGTTATTTCCTATTCTGCAACTTGTTATCTTTATATGAATGGTGCAAAAGTGTTACTATCCTTAAAGGTCAAAGCCTTGAGAATAGGCTGTCCTGTGTATTTCAGGCTAAAGGTAACATTCTTGTACAAAATGTGTGGAGCTAGCAAGACTAAGCCTAGGAAACAGGGCACAGGGTTTCAGCTGAAGGAACAGATCTAATATGGAGTCAGATTTGGTTTTTTCTGTTAAAATTCTGCACCATCAATGTCCATTCCTCAGTCTTGTGGGAAAGGGGGTGATGACAATCCTGGCTGCTTCCTGCTGATTTGGGTGATGTGGGGGTAAATATGGAATGGAATTGATCAGCCTGAGCATTTTTAGTTTGTAGTATAATACTTTTTTTTTTCTTTTTATTTATAGCTACTCAAACCTAATAAAAATCCTTCATACTTCATTGGAGTTTTAGCTCCAGTTCCCAGTACACACCTATTCACTTTACTCTTGAGGCTGTGCCATATTTACACTATATTCCCTGTGCTCTTTACTTGGACAAGCTTAAGCAATGGTTGGTCTTTTACAGCTACAGTGAAACTATAATCTCAATACTCATCTTTTTTAAAGAGTAACCTTAAGTCTTCAAAGGGTTCACAAGACCATCACTCCTCAGGCCTCTCAGGAGTTGGGTCACTTTCTGGTTCTGATGATGGTGGCGTGGCTTCAGTCCACGTGTGATGAGTCCATGGCTTTACCCCAGCTAACCTGACAGATGAGTGTGTGGTCCCGTCCACCTTGCAGGCCGCTGATGCTCACACCCTTGTTCCCTCCAGGTTTGAAACAGGACTCGGTCTCCTTGTTGGGAAGCTATGACTACTTCAGCTGGACAGGCAGGCCTATGGAGGCAAACTCATGGGCAGAGGTGATCAGAGTGCCCAGAGGGTTAACACACTTGGCAACTGCCAGGTCTTGTAGAGCATTTATAGATTCTGTGACCCAGGGAGCCACGTGGAACGGCCTACCGTACGGTATTTCAAAGGGACTTAATTTAAGCCTGCATCTGGGAGCCACTCTGCTCCTTAACAGGGCAAATGGCAAGGCCTTTCTGAAGTTACATTAGTCTCCTGACTTATTTTAGTAATGCTCTTTTTAATGTATGATTCATTTTCTTGGTCTTTCTTGTTGATCATGGTCCAGGATGAATATAGTTTCCAGTTAATTTTCAGTATTTTAGATACTTGTTATGTATGCTCTAGACAAAAGTAGGCCCATTATCACTTTGAAGAATATTAGGCAGTCCAAATTGGGGGATAATTTCTTTAAGGAGACTTTAATCACTTTAGAGGATTTTTCTGTCTGGATGAGATTTCCCTCCACCCATCCTCGAAAAGTGTCCACAAACACTAGCAGGTATCTGAAGTTTCCTATAGCTCTAGGCCTTTAAGTAAAGTCTATTGGTCAGTCCTCTGTGAGGCAGATTCCTCTGTGTTGGATCCCCATCTGGGGAGGTCTGATGGTAGGCTTTGGGTTATTTTAGCACAAATCATACAATTCTAAGTGACTCACTGGATGGTCTTTTGTAGGTTAGGCCCTGTTACATACTTTTGAGTACATTGTAAGGTGGCATCTCTCCCGTAGTCAGTACTATTATGTATGTGCTGCAGCACAGCATCCAAGATGCCTCAGGGATCAAGTCAATTCTTGTGCACTATATTTTCATCCAGGTGAGGTGTGATCAAGAGTGAAACACCACTCTTTGGCCCTCTCCTTGTCCTTTTCTGAGTACACCAGCTGGTATTTTGACAAGTCAATCTGTGGGAGAAGTAATCCTATCATAGAATAATCATCACTTTCCTTTCCTGTCCTCTTTGTAACTTGACCAGCTAACCAGTTGCCTTTTATTATATGAATTTCACCTTTTTTGTGTCCTAGGGAGTGCATTATGGCCACTTGTGAGGGCTTATGTATTCCTTCTAATAGTGATAGAATTTCAGAGGCATGTTTTTTTGTCTTTATTTGGAACTGAGGAGTCTCCTTTCTTTCCAGATTGTCCCATGAGCATGCACCATGAAGAATGCATAACAAGCATCCATGTATATATTTACTTTCTTCCCTTCAATGAGTAGTAGGGCTCTTGTCAAAGCAACGATTTATGACTTTTGAGCTGAGCTCCCTGGGGGCAGGAATTTGCCTCAATAATCTTTTTAAGTGTTACAATCATGTATCCAACACATTGCATTCCTTGGTCCACAAAGCTACTAATTCCATCAGTGAACAGTTCCAAATCTGGCTCAGCCAGTGGTTTGTGCATTAAATCCAGTCTGCTAGAATATACTAGCTCAATGACATAGGCATTCATGTTCTGGGGACTGTGCAGCATCAGTCAGGAGCAATGTGGCTGGATCTAGGGCTGAAGTGACCTGAAGTCTTACATTAGAATTGTTTAAGAATGGCTTGGTACTTCCCCACACTCCCAGAAGTCAGCCAATAGCCTTCCTTTTTATTCCAGGAAAGAAAGGGCATAGTAGGGGACACACAAACAGCTGGTGGGTTGTCCCAAGCTAAATTTCTCAGCTTCTTCAAGTATGTCACAATAGCTGCTACAGCTCAAAGGCAAGAGGGCCATCCCTTAACTATCTGTTCTAGTTGTTTTGAGAGTAGACAACAGGTCTAGCAATATTCCAGAGTTTGAATTAACACCCTCAGATTTATGCTTTTTCTCTTATGGACATACAATTTGAAAGTTTTTTTTTTTTTTTAATCTGGTAGTCCCAAAGCTGGTGCTGAGACTAACTTTATTTTTATTGTTTACAAGATTGTTTGGCAATCTTTAGTCCAAGTAAGGAGCTCAAGATCATGTCCCTTTATGGCTCTATAAAGGGGTTTTACTACAAGCCCATTGTTCAGGGCCCAAATCTGATAGAACCCTGCCATTACCAGAAACACCCTCAGCTGTCTGCAGGTCTTGGGTGTATCCAAGCCTGTTATGGCCTTTTTTTGATCAGGCAAAATATCCCACTGTCCTTGGGAGAAGACAAAGCCCAAATACACGACTTGTCTACATATAGGTCTTTTTCTTGGGGGCCTTATATCCAAAACTTACCAAATAGTTCAGGGTTCTGATTATATTTTATACACATTTATTATTTGAAGGGTTTGCTATGAGTAAACCATCCACATATTGGAGTAAGAATCCTTCATTCAATATTAAGTTTCTAAGGTCCTTAGCTAAAATTTATCCAAACTGATGCAGGAAAAATGGATGAAGGGTGTCATGAGGGTTATGTCCCAGATCTCAGTTGGGTCTCAGGGTGACCCACCAAGTGTGAGTCCTTGGTTTGCCCAGGAAATAATTTAAGAGTGAGCCACAGTTGAGTAAAGGTATATTTATATAGAGAGATTCATAATGCATAGAGTGTAGGCAGTTTTAAAAGGCAAAAGAAAGGATAGAAAAGAGTTGCTCTCATGAGTTGGGTACTCAGGTTAAAGCAAAAGTAGGTACACAGTCCATAGACAGAGTACAGTCTGTCTCCAAATATGAGGGAATAAGAAAGGCAGCCACAAGTCACCATTTTGCCAGGTTTTATGGGATTGGAAGCTTTGTATGGTAACAAGGGGGCGGCCTATTCCAACCACCCTAGAGAATGGGCTGAGATCCCCTCTCCTTGACCTTTTATGATCAGCATTGGAGCCGTCATGGCACCTTTGGGAGTGTCATTTACCATGCTAATATATTACAATGAGCATATAATCAAGTTCAAGTTCTACTAGAAGTCAAATCTCCCACCATCTGAAACCTCAAGGCCAACCAGGGGTTGAATCTTCCACCATTCTGATGTTAATTGCTGTGTCATTCCTTGAATGGATGTGCCCTGGCCCCTTCCTTCCTGTCTCAAAGCAAGACAGGGGAATTCTTAAATCCCTGAGATAGGACTGTCCAATACTTTTGGACTGCTTGTGTCTGGGTCCTGCCATTCAAATACAAATAGCTGCTGTGATTCTTCTGCAGTGAGAATGCAGAAAAAATCCAATTCCAAAACCAAGAACCAGCCATATTGTCCTGGAATAGTTGTGAGCATAGTGTATGGATTAGGCACTACAGGGTGTAAGTCTAGGACTACTTCATTCATAGCCCTTAAGTCTTGAAGAAAGCAATGCTCTGCTTGGTTGGGCTTTTTGACTGGGAGAAGAGGGGTGTTTTATGGGCACCTACAAGGTTTAATCAGTCCTGATTTGAAAACCTTCTCGAGAATTGGATGAATTCCCTCTTGGGCCTCTTGTCTCAGAGGATACTGTTTTAGATCAGATTGTCCCAGCATCACCTTTCAATGGGATATGTGTTGGCCAGGCATTTTTGGCCTTTCTTGGCTTTACCTTTTCATAGACCTCAAAGGGAAAGAGCTCTGTGTTCTTTTCTGGGGTTTCCATGAGCACCGTTTCAGACTTAGAGTGTGCTCCGGTGGGACCCTGATGTCAAGCTGTTCTGGTGAAAAAGTTACTTAAGCATTTAATTTACAAAGGAAATCTTGTCCCAAAAGAGGAATTGGACACTCTGGGATATACAAGAAGCTGTGTTACAGGGTGAGGTCCCCTAGGGGGCATTCCAGGCATTGTAAGAAGGAAAACTTTTGTACTTCTCCAGAAATTCCAATGACTGTGATGGATTGAGGAGTCTTCAGTACCACTTTAGTGTTTACCACAGAGTATCTATTAGAAAGTCAATCAGTTTGTCCCCCACTGTCAAAGGTACCCAGGGCTCCTGTGGGGAAATTGGATTTGGGAGCCTCAAGTCTAAGGGAGCCCCGGGCCTCTTCACTCCTTATGATAGAATTCCTCTCTTTCTACCATATGAGAGGTTTCCATCCTTCCTTTCTTATTTTCCTTCTTATTTTGTAACCGAGGGCAATGTTTTCCAATGCCCCTCTTCCTTGCAGTAGGCACATTGTTCCTTCTCCAGTTGGGGTGTACCTCTCTTCAGGTGACTCGGGTGTCTTGCCTTCCAGGAATCCAATGCTGCTGCCAGAAAAGCTGCATTCTGTTTTACATCTTCTTTCTTCTGTCATTGTTCCCTATTGTTGAACATGTTAAAGGAAACATGTACCAATTGAGAAGGGTTCACTCCAAACATACCATCTAACTTTTGTAATTTTCTTCTTATATCTGGGGCTCTTTGCCCAATGAAGGTCATATACACCATTCTCATATTTTCAGGGGCCTCAGGGTCTACATCTGTATAGTGTCTGTAAGCTTGATAAGTTCTTTCTAGGAACTCTGATGGATCCTTACTGGGTTTTTGGTGTATCTCCTGAATCTTGTTTAAGCTCTTTTGCCTAGGTACCTCCTTTTGAAGACCTGCCAAGATACACTTTCTATAATGCTCTAGGAATGGCACATCTCCATCATTAGTCTCCATTATGCTCAGCAATAGGAACTGCCAGGTTTGTTTCAGGAGTTCCATCTGGATCCCCTAGATAACGCTGGTATTGTTCCTCTCTAGCTTTGTCAATGACTATCCTCCTTTCATCTCCATTGAGCATCATATTTATAAGAGTGTGTATGTATGACCAAGAGGGATGGTGAGTGGCAAATATAGGAGTAAAAAGTTCAGTCATACAGAGGGGGTACTCTCTGTAAAGGAGGGTTATGGTTTTTCCAGTTAAACAAATCTTAAGTTGAAAATGAATTATGCATCCATATAAATTCAGCTGTTTGGCCACTTGCATTAAGGCCTCCTACAGGATATTTGCACAAGGGAAATTCCCTTACTCTGGAAGTAGCTCCCAGTCCAAACTGAGTGCCCTGTCAGGTTTTAGATGGTGGTATCAAGCAAGGTCCCTTTGCTCCAGGGGTTAACATATTAACTTCTAATTGATTTCCATAAATAGAGGAAACAGAAGGCAGTGGAAGGAGTGAATATTTGGTGCATGGGGGCAGTTGGATCAACCTCAGGCACAACCTGATAATCTGGTAGGGAAGCCAGATTGGCTGGAGGAGGGTTTAAGGTTTGAAGTAATGAGATAGGAGGGAAGAGGGAGGGCAGGGCATAGGCATTCAAGGAATAACAGTGATTAACACCAAAATGGTGGAAGATTCAATCCCCAGTTGGCCTTGAGGATTAAGATGGCAGGAGATTTGACTTCTAGTAGATCTTGAGCTTCATTACACACTCATTATAATACATTAGCATGGTAAGTAAAATGCCCACAAGAGCCATGACAGTCCCAAGGCTAACCACAAAAGGTCAAAGAATGGGTGGTGGCCCAATTCCTGGGAATCCCAGCCCCTTCCCCAGGGTAGTTGGAATAGCCCTCTGACTTGTAGGCATGTGAAGCTACCAAGCTTAAAAAAATTGGCAACATCATGCATTATGGCCACCCTTTTTCACTTCCTCCTCTTCAGGGACAGCCTGTACTCTGTCTGTGGACTACTTTTACATTAATCTGAGCACCCAACCCCCACACCTCTTTCCTAGCCGTTCTCTTGCCTTTTGAAACACCCTACATCCTAAGCAGTATGCATCTCTCTAAATAAATCTACATTTGCTCAACTGTGGCTTGCACTTGAATTCTTCATGCCTGAAGACAAGGACCTACACCTGATGAGGCACATCACAGGGACCAAACTGAGACTTGGGACATGGCCCTTCTTACTCCCTACACCCATTTTTCCTGCATCAGTTACACATCTTCCTTCTCATTTTCTCCCCATCCCTCTTGCAGAACAGATTTTTCCCTTGGTTTTCCTTTCACACAGCTGCAACATAAGGTGGCAGCCATCTGACTTCTTTTTCTCCTGATGTAATATCATAAATACTTCTGCATAGGAAATCTCATAATTTCCCCCTGCTCTCTCACAATATAATTATAATTGTAAGATTTTGTAATAATTGAGTGAGCCATTCAGGAGCCATCATTCCTCTGATCTAACATATATTAGGTCCACACACTATTACACAAAAATATCATCTCTTTCTTAGTCATAGGCTCACAGCTATATTTTGCCCATTTATTTAAGATAAGCCCCAAGGGGCTTTACTTAGTGACAGATGGAGTATTTCCCATATTTGTAAGTTTAAGAACAATAAGACGTAAAAAGCACAAACAAATCCAAATACTCAAATTACAGTCTAACATGACTGAACACAAAACAGAAGCAAAGGGACCAGTTCACAAATTGGTTGGAGCCCAACAACTATTTCCTCTCTTCAGCAGAGAACCCCACCCAAATACAAAACAATTTGGCTTATTCCAGAGGAAAAAAAAAAACCCAAATGGAGAGGAATAAAATTTCTGGTTGTACACACCAGGGCGACTTACACTACTGCATGTAGCCTGTTGGCCCTAGATGTCAATTCCTTGCTACAACTGCCAAGTGCTGGGGTAGACAGTTCTGCTTTGGGGAATTTTGAATGGGAGATCCTTAGGACAAGTGGTCCTGCAAAGGTCTTACCTGAAAATTCCCCAAACAGGGCTGGCTGACTTCACCAAAATTTGTTACTGTGTCCAAACTCATTCTACTCACTGCATGACAGGCCAATAAATTGCAAGACCAGGTTTTGGGGCAATAGTAACTTTATTTGGGAAGCCAGCAGACTGAGAACATGGCAAACTGATATCCTGGAGAATCACCTTCCCCAAGTCAGAATTCTGGCTCCTTTTATACTAAAAAGGGCAGTGCGTGTGGTTGGTTTTTGCAAACTTCTTGGTGTAGGAATTCCTTGTTCTTGGAATCTTTTGTTCTTGCAGCTGTCCACCTGAATAAGGTCACGGTGCCCCTGTAAAACCTCAAACAAAACAAATGTTATTTTCTATTCTGAAATTTATCTTTACATGAGTGCAAAAGTGTTAATATCCTAAAATGTCAGAGCCTTGAGAATGGGTTCTCCTGTGTATTTCAGGCTAAAGGCAACATTGTTTTACAAAAGCTTGCAGAGTTAGCAAGACTAAGCCTAGAAAACAGGGCACAGGGTTCTAATCTAATATGGAGTCACATTTGTTCTTTTCTATTACATTGGTACCTGAAGATAAAGTCCATTCTGCTTCTATAAAATTAACCTCTCATTGTCATACTTTTGTCATTCTATGTCCTTGTAACATGGCAAGAGTCTGCTCCAAAGTCAGAGAAATTAAAATGGGTTAAAAATAGCAGTGAATCAAACAGGCCTATAACGTTTTAAGATGGCTGCTTGGCTCCTTCTGGTTATCTGGCAAATCCTCATTTTTATTTAGTGAGTTAAACCCTTCCCTTGTTGCAAGGATGATGCCCTCACAATGACAGAGAAATTATTTTAAAATATGTTTTCCACTTGGGTTATGCTTTTTACCATCTCCAGTGATTAAGACACCATTTCACTGGGCAAATCATACAAACTTTAACAAAAAACAAAAAAAGACCCTACAAACCTCTTGAAATTATCACTGTGACTAGCACTGTCAATTATCAGGCAAGATCAATAAAACTGATGGAAAAATTGGACTCAAACACAACAAAAATTAATTACATTGGATTGAATAAACTGATAAATATAACTTTTATGAATGTATGTCTAAAATATTACTGACTTTCAGTATTTCTTTTCCAGATAAGGGAAATTTTCCCTTAAACTAATTTTTCTTACAGAAATTTGGTAAACTATACCTTTGTAAACAGAATTGAAGCATTTATCTTTTCTTTCTACCTGATCCCACCAAAAATAAAAACTCTTAAGTTCCTGGGAGATTTCCCAAGTGAATAAGAAAGGTCACTCTCTAGCAGATGCAAGAATATCAAGATATTTTGGAAATGGAGAACAGAGGAATCCACTAAATCTGAAGCTATTATAAGTAGAATCTAATGAAATGAATTTCCTGGCCTTGAGAGGTCTTTTAAATTTCAATTTGAGATTCCTTATGAAATCTTCCAGCAAAGCCAAATTTTATGAAAAGAGCCTATATGATCAATTATACTTATGTAAATAATCAGGCCAAGTGTATTTAAACAAAATTTATTTTACAAACCAGACTAAATTTGACTCTACTTGGTAAAAATGAGGATAATTTAGAGAGAAAAATTATGTTTCAATGCTATACCTTTGTGGATATTGATGTTATATATACTGAGGTTTTGTACTGATTATCTACATCCAACATGCCTATTCATTGTATATCACATTAATGTAAAGTTTAGCTGAATTATTAAAAGGATATTCTAAGATTATTCTGAAGCTAATCACAATAATCTATTTTTGGATGAGGATCAGATGCCCCATGCCTGCACCCAGGAGATTATGCATACTGGAAAAGACATAATTTAAGAGACTTTCTATCTCCACCTTAGATGGAAGGACTCTTAGGTACTCTTAAGTAACAAATGCACAATAAAACTGAAGGGAATTAACCCTTGAATTTATTTTCTAGTTAAATAGAAAGTGCACTGAAGTGATGTATAGAAATAACTACTGACATCAAATGTTCATGACTGCATTTTATTAATGGATTATTTTCTTGTTCCTAGAAATGACTTATAAAAAACTCTGATTGAGAATGCTGATCTAATTTAGTTTACAGATGGGTTCTATTCAAAAAGATTAACAAGGACTTTACTAAGCTGGATATGCCGTAACATTGACAGTAGACATAACTGAAAACTCTTAATTACCAGAGATTAAGTCAGCACAACTGAATTAATTGCTTTAACTCAAACTTGTCAACTAAAACCAGAAAACAAATATTTACAATGGCACTAATTATGCCTTTGGAATGGCACATGGCTTTGGAGTCTTATGGCAACAATGAAGTTTTTTTTTAACCACTTCAGGACAACCTATTAAAAATGGAAAACAGGTTTAAATGCTAGGCAATTGCCAAAGTAGTTAGCAATTATTAAAATACCAGGACATTCCAAATCTAAGATTATGCAAACTGAAAGAAATAAGCTTGCTGATGCTGCAACCAAGCAAGCACCTTTAAATAGTCATTCTGTCCAGTCCCAAGAATGTCGACTGCTCTCTGTTAACCTTGCTAACTCAATAAAGGATTCCCTTCTGCAAGCTAAGTAATTGCCAGTGAAGAAGAAAAATATATATGACAGCAAAAAAAAGGGTGGGGGGGTTAACTACCCCCCATCCCCCTGCACAGACATGGTTTGGACCTGTTAAGAAACCTTTATTACCTGTTGGAACCCAATTTCCATTGCTTCAATCTCATATATTTCCTCTAACTCTTTGGGAACCTTGGGGAAAAGAAAAAAGAGAGAGATTCTGTGGGGGAAAAGAGTATGTTTAGAAAATTTCTCCCATGGTGGCTCATAAACTATATGTTGACTTTAATATGTGTCCTAAATATAATCTTGGAAATTCATGGGTCACAAGGCCACTTTCCCCTTCCTAAGGAGCCCTTTGATGTTTTACTTTGTCCAAACACCACCCTCTTAAGGAAATAAATATATTATGGTAACAAGTGCATGTTTTCACACTGTCCTGAAGCTCTCCATGCAGATCAATGTCTTTAACAGTAGATAAATTGTTATTGGTAAAGATATTTCCTGTTTGGGGAATTTCTTCTGAATTACACAGCAACTGGGAAACTCATTTTATTGGACAAATAATTAATCTATTAATACTGTTTGGCCAATAATAAAGCATGCTTACTGTGGTTATCATTCCCAATCTTTGGATTGGTAGAAATGATTAATGTCAATATTAAACCTCAACTGGCAAAACTTCCAGAAGCATTTACTTTCTCATGGCCCAAAGGTCTTCTGCTAGTGCTTCTCCAACTTAGATCTACATCTTTTGGTAAAATATTGGCTGTCTTATTTTGAAATAATAAGACAATGGCTTATGCAATTGGCTAAAGGATTAAATGAACAAAATTTACTTCAGGGAAATATATTACATTATTAAACACTGAAGGAAAATGAAAAATTAGTGACTACCTCCTTTCATAATGAGCTCCTAGGAGACAAAGGCCTTAAGAATCATGGATTACAACCTGGGGATTTTGTTTACTGTAACAGACATAAAAATAAATGCTTCCTTGCAGCCACATTAGAAAGAACCTTACCAGATATTATTAACTAATGTATGTGCTGCCAAAGTAGAAGACATAGGCTCATGGATTCACATGTCATTTTTAAAAGGTCCCTCGACCTAGATGGACTTCGTACAATATTTCTGACATGGCTTTGATTAAATGAGATCAGCACCATCAACCTGGGACAAGAAGACATTAGACAGCTAACCCAGGAATCCAGACCAAGCCTGTAAGACCTATCCTGTTAGTTCAATTGAACAGTTAGTCAAACACTTGTCTCACTATCAAACATAAAAAAATCAAGTTATTGTTTTACTTTTAGCTAAATTTTTGACTCAGTATCCAGGATTAAAACTCTTTAGTAAAATTGTCACAAAGTATAGCTATTGTGATACACCCCTCACAGTACCTATCACTTATTTTGCAGATGTAAAAAAATTTAAATGACCTGTTTAGTTGGTTCCCTTCAGGAATGGCTTTTTTTTTTTTTTTTGCTCTGCTTTACAAATAATTATCATTTTCATTATATACATTAATCTTTTCCTAGCTACCAAGATATAAATGACATGTACTACTGTTTGCTTTAAGTCTACTGCTAATAAAAGTATGTGTACAATGTTTGTGTGACAATTCAATATGGTCAATAAAATGGATGAAATGCTTCTCTGTAGTATATGTCTCTGTGGTTATCAATTACATTTAATTACTAACCCACCAGTGAAGATAACTAAGTAACTCTAGCTAAAAAGGGGGAAAAGGCAGACCTAGCACCAAGTAACAGGATGGATCTGGGGTAGCCACAAAGGTCACCCTTGCCTTGAGGGAACAATATTTTGATCATCAATGTTTTCTATCAAAAGATTTATGATAAAAAAGGGGGAATTGTTGAAAGAAATTTTCACATACTAAGATATAGGTAAGTCATTCTGGCTTATACATAGTTAACTTGGATTTTAACTAAAATAGACTGTTTGTGTCCTATCAAACATACATTTTACATCTACATTAATTATCAAAGAAAAGGGCACACTGACCAGAAGCAAAGAATGTCCTTATTAAAAATAAGAATTAAATGCTTCTGTTTCCAGGATGCCTGTGCTGGTCTTTCTTTGATGATAAGACTTCTTTCCCAGATGCCAAGGCCATACTGACTCCCCATGTACGGGCTGTTCTGTTTTGTTTGTTTTTACTTTTGCTTTTGCTTTATGGAAACTTGAAGAAATGACTTGTTAATGTTTCTTTGTTCTGACAAGAAATAAAACGGTGCTGGAAGCACTGCTTCTGTGGAATATTTCCTCAGAGTAACCCGGGAAGTGGGCTTCTGTGCTAGTCCTCAGTTTGGCTCAAATAAAGCTCTTCTATTCTTATTATTGACTGTTTATTGGTTAATTTTATGAAAATACTCAAGAAAACTGAAAAACTCAAAGAAGTAACTTTAAAATCCAGGATTAAATACTATCTTAATGGGAAAAGGGATGTAATTTGTAGGCCTCTCAGCGGGGAATAAAGGGTTGTTTTTGACTGGGCCCTATGAATAGTAGATGAGAGGTATGATAGTTTGTGATAGCTTTAAGTGTAGTTTTGTCTTCTAGTGTCTTCTCCCTTATAACAAGAGTCAAATCTTTCTTTTAATGAAACTCCCTGGGGTTGGGGTGGGGAAGGGCTGATAACAACTGTGTTCACTTTGGAGGATCTGCACAGTGAAAACTTCTCCCTGCGTTTGCTGTTTCTCAAGTGTCAAAATAGTTAATATACCAAAGTGACATATTTGGGGGTTAACATATTCTACTGCTCTAATTACTAAGCAGTGTATTTTGAATTCCAGCACTAAGGCTCATAATGCTTAATCTTTATGTGGGGGCTATTTCCAAAACATAGTTATTTTTACAGTATGAATTTAGCCCCATACACTTAGAAGTAACAAGAAAGTATTTTATTTTTACATCTTGAGGAGCTAGCTTCTGCTTTGGGGAAAATAAAACAGATTTTCCTCTTGTATTTAAAGACGTTATGTGACTCAGAGGATGTGGTCAAGATTCCAACGACAAGCCTTCATGTGGCAGGATCCTTCATTTTAACTGTAAATTTCACATCCCCTTTTTGTCTCAAAGAAAGACTGTTCACTCCAAGCTCCTAAATAGCATGAGGCGGGAAGCCCCATTAAAAGACCAGCAGGACCCCCAAGCAGAGCCACTACTCTCCAGCCAGCACCAACCAGTTCCCTGGCCCAGAGGCTCTATCTCAACTTTTTGCCTCTGAAACAGCTTACTTACCCCTAAAGTTCTGTTGGTTCCGAGCTCTCTTCTAATTGGTTATTTCCTTCACTCCTGATTGGTTATTACTCTCACTTCTGATTGGTCCACTTTCCTAACTTCTGATTGGCCCATTTGTAGTACTTCATTTGCATGGAGCTTACTCCTGATTGGTTATTTCTCTCACTACTGATTGGTCTATTTCTACAAAGCTTGCTCCTAGTTGGTCAACCTTTGTTATACTTTATTTGCATATGATGTTGCAAATTGTAAACTAGCAGCCTATAAAATCCTGTGTAAACCTACAAACAGGTTCCAGAGCTTGGAGTGTTAACTCCTCTGCCCCTGCTGGTGTAATAAACTTGAGTTCTCCAATTCCGTGAGTGCTGCTTGGTCTCTCACCCAGATCCAGGTTGCTGTCATGACTGAGCTGTAACACCAAGCTGTAACACTGAGCTATAATACATTTTTCTGCAACAGCAAAAGAATGAATTTCCACGTTGATTCATAAATATCCCTAACTGTACTGTGAATATTCTCTCCCATTCCTATGGGAATTTTTTCTTCCCTCTTTATATTAAACTTTAAAATGTAGTTCCCCCACACTACCAGTCATGTGTGGAAATTAAGTATACAGAGTGAATCTGATTTAGGTTGCATTTCCCACATGTCAAATAGCCCAATTTCAATCATTACTGGAATTTTACTTATTTACTTAGCTGCATTTTAGCTTTTCTCTCCAAGGGAAGGAAATGTCTTCTTTGCCTTTACTTGACCTCATGAATAATCCTGCTCCCCAGTTATCTACTTATTTTTAATTAAACTGAGGAATATTTGATTTGTGACAATGTCTTACCATACCTTTCTTATCTCAATTCATCTTTGTGTGATTTGAAAAGTATGAAACCTAAGTGGTCTTCCTTTATCTTTCTGCCTTGAGAATTTTCTTCTTGGTATACCCTCCCTTGCAGGAGGGAAAAGAAGCTGCAGGGCTGGAGGACCCATCTCCATTTTGAGAAGACTCTCAGAACTTTGTGTTCACTGCTTTGGTCTTTTCTCCTCAGGCAAGCTGTAGCACTTTGGGTTTTGCAGCCACGGATACCCACCTCTTCCCTTGCAAAGCAGATAAACATTTGTACTGATGTTCTGGTTGTCTAAACCACAGGTACATGGTTTCCTGTGCATTTCTTAAAATATGTGTTGAGCAAAGGAAAGGAAATTAACTAGTTTTCTAATCATCAATGATATGTACCCACCTTCTACCCTACTGTTATGCCCACTCTTTTAGAAATGTTATCTTCAGAAGTCAAATTTCTGGGGAAAATGTTTAACTTCTTGGTCATTTGGAGTGTAAATTAAAGGTGAGTTATTGCTTAAACTACCATTTTAAAATTGTCTTTATGTCTGCACCCTTCCTCAAAGAACCTAGGAATCCATTAATGATTAAGACTACGGTTTACAAAAAAAGACAACTCTCTTCTTTCTCATTACATGATCAAACACAAGGCTTTACTGTATCCTATTATTGAAAGCTTGTCAAATAATAGAGGATTATCAGACTTAATGAAAGCCTAGAAAGGAGCCAATTAATTCATGTTCAATTAACCTAGCTCACATCACTGGTATCAGTCATCCTTTTAATCCAAAGATTTCAAACTATTCAAATTAATAGAATTTAATTATCCTAATATCATATTAAATCAAACATACATGTATCTTCTTTAAAAAAAATTTAAATGTGGAATTCTAGTTAAAAGTCAGCCATTAGACAATGAGGAATCACAAATACCACATTCTTTTTTCAGGCTGTGTTAAAAATGCAACTTTCACCCATTATTTACCTGACAAGCCTGCTTAAACTCTACTTGTTCCAAAGCCATTTACTGGTCAAATAAGCTTAATGATATTGGAAATATCTTCCTGTATATACCTCTACCTTCACTTACTTGGTTATATAAAATAAATGTTGACTTACCAAAACCTGTAAGATTGTAAACATATTTTTAATAAATCTTCCATATAGCTTCCATTCAGCCACTGTAAGAAAATAACCTCCCAGTACTCTAGAAAATGTATTTAGTATACTGGATGAATCCCTCTTCCATGCTGCAGAATTTACCCCCATCATCAGGTTATTTGTCATTTATTTCTTCCCAGTGAGACCAAGAGGCAGTCCTCTTTGCAAAGACTTCACCTGAGAATAAGCTAGTCCCTTCCAGACATCAGTCATACCAGCCAGGTTTTAAAACTTTTTATTTGCTTATTAAAAAATTGTGCATTCCAATTAAAATCATTTTAAGAGAAAGAAAATGGCACTCTGATTAAACTGCATTTTACAGCCTGCAGGACACCTTGGATCAGCTTCCATTTCACTCTAGATTTCACTGTTGACCCACCCAACTTCCTCCTTCAAAAGTTTTTCCTTCCCTGCCTGCCAGACAGGCAGATGGGAGAGGCAGGCATGGCCTTCGTTGTCAGCAGTTCACCATTTTTGATGAGAAAAGGGGAAGCACAATCATTTCAACTTGATCCAACCTCTTTGCATCTTACGAAGTTAAACAGCTAAAAGTAAAATAAGAAGGCAATGCTTGTGGAATGTACAGTACATATTGTTGGTGCACGTCTCATTACGACTGGCCTGCTTGCTTCTCCTGTTCAATTGCTGTGACCAGAAAAGAAAAAGAGAAAAGAAGATGGAGGGGGCTGATTACGGGAATTAAGCATAGCATACTATAGGATTACAGTACTTCTGTTTAAAAATATCCTCCTTCGCATAAAAATCTATTATGTATAAATAGGCATTCCATCCTTAAGTATTTATATTACATAGAACACGTTAAAAGGATTTGCATTATGAATATGGTAAAATTAAACATTCTATTACTAAATTACTAAAGCCCTGTTTTTCTTGGCTGCAAAACATTTAAAAATTAACCTTTACAAGCCACATTCATCAAAAAACTGGCCGCTCCTCCCCCGCACTCCCTACCCCCAATTCTTCTCCCAGCCCCTCCCGTCCTCTCCTACCCACCCCGCCACTCCCGCCCAGCCTTTTCTAGAGAAGGGGAATGAGCTTACTTTCTTTGGAAGGCAGTGGATTTTTCTCTTGCGTTTCTGTCTTCTTCAATTTCGACTTATCGAATTTCTCAATCTCAGCCATATCGGGTTTGTCAGACATGGTTGCAGAGGAAGCTGCAGGTACAAAGCCAAGAGGAACATTGAGAGAGAGCCACTCACTCTGGTCTCTACGGACTCAGAATTGCGCTTCTGCTCTGGCATCTAAAGCCTGAAACCCCACTTTGCTTCCTTCCGCTTTTATTCAGGGCTTAAGATCTTCCTCTTTCTACAGGGGAAAAAAAAGTAAGAACAAACAAACAAATAAAGACCCCTTTATTATTTCAAAACGCGGGGGACCAAATTGGGAGGCCGAATCTCTGGGAACAATGAAATTAACCATCGTGAGTTAATTGCAACGTATCAAAAGAAGAGAATAGTGAAGCTATTTCAAATTTAAGGGAAAGAAAATCCAGTAAAATTTCTTAAAATCGAGCCAAGATTGCACAAAGTGTTTCCATTTTCTATCCGTGGCCTCTCTCCCAAAGACTTGGGCCGTCCTGATTCCTTCTCTTGTCACAAAGGCGGCAGCTGCTGCCGGGCGCCACCGACCACCGCCCTACCCGCTTCCTCTCACTCTCAACAATGCAGCCAGCCATACACAAAGCTTCTCCCCAACCCTATAGATCAATCCTGCCTTGCATTTAGGGGCCATTCGGCAGCTTTGCACGCATGGCCCTGCAAGAAGGACGTCTTAAACATTTCACAATATAGCCCAGCTGCCTGAAACCTGGACAGATACAGCCCACGAAGCCCTTAGAGAGGAGGAAAATGTGCAGCTCTGGGATTGGGTGGGTGTGAGTTGGAACAAAGGCTTTTTGTATTGCTGATTAATCACCGCCTAAGAGGCAATGAAGAATGCCTTTGGCGGGGAAGGAAAGAAAGAAAAAATGTTCCCTCCGAACAAAACGCCTGGTTTTTTTCTTTTCTTTTTTATTAAAAAAAAAAAAATCACCAAGTTCCCGACCCTGTTACCCAGCCTCTGGAAGGGTTTGGCATCCCCACGCTCCCCAGGGAAGCCTTTTCCGGGAGGACCAGTCGGGCTCAGTTTCAGGGATGCGGCCGGCCAGAGGACGACCGCGAGTCGGGAAGAGAAGCGCTGGGGAGGAGGAAGGGGCCCCGGGACTCACCGTAGCGACGAGCAAGCGAGATACGTCCGCTCTGCACAGTGGCCGCCGCCTAGTGCCGGGCGGGGCGCGGAGGACGCCGCTATATGCGCGCTTCTATGTAAATGAGGTGACGTCACCCGCCCGTCCGCCCGCTTAACCCCTTCGCGCTGCGTCTCCGGAATGGCATCCGGCCGGCCTGGCCTTGGGGAATTGTGTGGGGGAGCGTTTTCTGTCCGTTCTGTCATAATAGATTTTGGCAGCAGCCTCGCAAAACTGCTCTTGGGGACCCAAGTGTTATAACTAAGGGTCTGGGTGGTACCTATGAGAAGCTGGCTTTGTCTGATGCGGAATCCCAAGCCAGGGTGCGGTATCCCAAGCCAGGGTGCGGTGTCGGCCTGCTGGCATCGCCCACTGCAGGGGTGCAAGTCCTCTGACTTGTCTTTTAGGCCAGTGGAGGGCCTTCTCCCCATCCCGGCCCTCTTTGTCTCCTCGCTTGCATTCTCCTAGACGTGGGTGGGAGGTAGAGCACCTTTAAGTGCTTGAAGAAAAGAGTTTTCCTACTGAAACATGCCTATCTTTTCACCGCTGTACTTTTTGGGAGCACTCAAATCAAGTAACTGTAATATTTGCTGGTTGGCGGTTCATTTATACGGACTTTGCAAAGTCTCGCTTAGAAAAATAAGTCAAGTTCAAGCCCTGCTATTGACTTGAGCTTCCTGACAAGGAGGAAGTTCTTTTACTTTCCTCTTCCTTATTTGCCCAAATTATAAAAGCATTGCTGAGGAGGCCCGTGTTGAAGGCCAAAGGTTGTAATGCCATTATCTTTAAAAGTTGAACACTAAATTTAAGATCAGACTCTGTATTTTGAAGGGAGCCTTTTCAGGAGGAAACAGTTTTGAAATGGGTTTCTGAGTTACATCAGGAAATATGGAAGATTTACGTAAAGAGGGTAATTTCAAAATGGATGACCCTCTGAGGACCAGAGACACCCCTCTCCCCGCCCCTTACTAATGAAATTAGTTACAAAAACTATGCTGGGGGCCTCAGGGTGGCATGTGAAAGGGAAAGTAGCCAGGTTTTGATGGTATAGAATTAGACACTGTGCACAATAATCCTCCCCTCTCTGCATCCTGAGAAAATTTTTCCAGAAATCCTTTATAATTGCATTTATGGCTAAGGATTTTGTCTCACTCAGGATTAATCAGCTATTGCATAGACCCTTAAAAGCCACTGCAGAAGCACCTCTGACTTCCCCATCTTTGTCGACCTGATTTCCTTCTTCATGGAACAGGAAGTGGGTTGGGACAAATGACCCTCTGGTTCCCCAGTTCATGAATGGGGATGCTGGACCATTTTGTGCCAACACAATAGGATGTAACCTCCCTGGTTCCACATCTCCCTAACCCTGTGCTAGCTGACAGGCCTGAGAGTCACTGTTTGAGAAACAGAAATGATGGTACAGAGTGGATTTCTGGCAGGTTTCAGCTAATAGCTGCATTGTACTGACACCATTTCTATACAAGTCACTTCTTTACTCTTCAGTGTCTCTCATTTACTAAGGACCGCCTTTACCAGGTGCTTCTTTCTTATTGCTGCATGTGCCTGTACATCTGCAAAACACATAACATAAGTTGTTAGCTTGTTTTATTCAGTGTCATCCTGCAAACTAGAGCCTGGGAAATAACTGCACAGTAGCTCAGTGGAATCTGTTTTGAAGATGTAAGGGAGACCAGTTCATATGTGATTTTTGGCTACAGAATATATGCACTCAAGCATATACTTTGGCAAAAGATTACTGATAGACACAATGAAAAAATATTCCAAGTTAATGGTTTTAGTGCTTCTCTCTGGAATGATGCAAGAATTTGGGTTTATTAAAATTCTTCCTGAGGTATGCATCTCAACTACTTAGGTTCCTGCTTGTCCAAAGCACAGAGCATCCTGTTGTCACCCTAATTTCCTGTCAGTCAGTAACTGCATCAGGTTCTAGCTTAATCCTTGTAGAATGAGGGGCGAGAGGAGTGGGGGGTTGTGGGGGTTGAGGGGGGAGTTGAGCAAAAAACACTTTTTGTTCTTTGTTTACATATTCAAGGTCTTTTCCTTAGAAAGGGTTAGGCCTTGCAGAGCAATGTATCCAAAGGAGATGGAGGAGTGGAAATATGTAAATGCCTGGAGCATTTTTCGAGTTTGGTAACAAGCAGGCTTCTTGCTGTGTTTAGATACGGACAGACATGAAGGGAAACAAGGAAGGCAACTTGGTGACAGGAAGACCGTCTATCATACTGGGTTGAGTTGTCATCTTGTCAGGAATCTAGAGAGAGTGTCAGGGGAAGTGGGAGGTAGATGGAAGAAAATGAAAACTAAAGGAATATTTCTAAAAATTGTGTGACCCTGGCCTGTTAATTTTTCTGTGCAGGAATTTTCTTATCTGTGAAATGGGATAATTTCTATACCTACCACATAGGTTCACTGAGAGGCTAAAATATTTGGAAACCATGTTGATAGTAAGCACTTCTGAAATTATTATTCCTGTAAAAGGTTGAAAAAATAAAGTATCTTAGTCTTTAGTATTATTTGAAATTTTAGAGATTTTTATATTACCAAATTTTCATAAAATACTACTAAAATTGAGATCTTTTGCTAGTTTTCCAGGAGATTGAAAATAGCACCTCCCATTGGCTGAGGCCTTGTAAGAGTGAGGCATTGTCATAAGAGCTTTATGTTTCCGCCTTTCATATCCACAGCCTTTCTTTGAAGAGAGATTTACAGATCGGGGAACTAAGGCTTAGAGACCCAGTGTTGTGATAACTCAGCCAGTAACCACTCTGTAATATTGATGCTAAGAGGTTCAGAAAAGTCTTCACCCCTGGGCTCCAAGTCTGTGCCTGAGACTCACTCAGAAGAGCATGAGGCAAGCTGCTTTGTTTCCCACAATGCCTGGTACATAGTAGTTGATCAGTAAACACTTAAGGCATGGCCTGAGACTGACTTGTGCCAGTGTAGAAGGTAATTGAATACACATGGAATCCGTGATACTAGTCACTGTGCTCTCTTTCCACATAATTCATTCCTTTCAGTATTAATCTTTCAGATGTCAGGCATAAATCCTGCCTCATAGATGCTATCATTTATAAGTAGGTTACCATATGCTGGACACAACACTAAAGAATTGGCACCTCCAGGTAGCATTGTACACTCCAAGCTCTGAACTCTCCAGTGAAAACTGAACAGACAGCCCACATGTCACCCACTGGCCATACCTTCCTCAACTCAGGAGCCACAGGTGCTGTGAAAACTGCACCAAGAGAGCCTGCCCTGGAAGGTGGCCGCCTCCAACCCTGTGCCTATTGGAACCATGAAGCCATGTCAGAGCACATGGTGTTTTATGTTGCTTTCCAGGTGGGCTGGGGACAGATGTGCAGCTCTTTCCAAAACTAGGGAAGCAACCCTTGAAGTCTGAGTTCATGACAAATAGTCCTATTATTTTTAACCTATTACATTTTGTCCAGAGCAGCGACCAGAGTAGAGGAGGAGAAATGGGGACAAAGCAAGGCTCTAAACTCTTTGCTTTCTCAGGCCCAGATCCCTTTGTCTGTATGTCAGGGCCTCCTGCCATCTTCCCCCACCTGCCTCAACCCACTGTCCCCTGTGACCCCACAAGCTCCATCTGTACATCTCAATCCCCTTGAAGACACAGCCCGAGTCCCCTTGGTGACAGGGAGATGATATTTAATGGACTAGCTGTATGTCGACCCTCTGTTAAAGCCCTTTGTGTCCAGCATCTGATTCAATTCTCACCCTATGCAGTGGGTTCTAGTATCCTCACTTTACTGCTGAAGAAACTGAGGCTTATAAAAATTGAGCAGTTTGCTCGAGGTGTGTCTACCCAAGTCTAGCTACCTAGTCGTCCCAGGGAGGCCCATCTCTTCCTTACTGTAGTCTTTTTCCAGGATCCCAGCCTTGGTAGCTCCACGTTGTGCCTGTTGTGTGTTGTACAACAGAGCAAAAGGCTACCCCAGCTTGTGTGCTCCAAAGGAGGGAACAGGACGAGGAGAGCAGAGGAGAGTCAAGAACACTTCTGAGAATGTTGGACACTTTGCTGTGAACTCTCCCATCCACCTTATTGATTCGACGGGAACTTAGAGCCAGAATGAAATTTACAGGAGATCTCATGCAACCCAGTTCCCTTCTGTGGCTTGAATTCACCTCTACAACATCCCTTCCAAGTGGTTACTCAGCCTATGCACAGCAAGGCAACGATAAGAAAGCATAGAATCTTCAAGTACACACAGAGGGCGAGGAGTAGCTTCGTTTCGCTGGGGCTTCCATAGAATGAAAGAAACTGACAGGAGATAAACATTGAGAGGCAAACAGGGGCCAGATTATATAATAGCAATAATAGCAATCTCAATACTCATGGCCACAGTAATGGCAATAAAAGTAGGAAATATTCTTTGAATGCTTTCTATATTTGAAAGCATTTCCCATGCAGTATCTCCTTAAGTTTACATACAACCCCATGAGAGAGACAGGATATTTTACCCCATTGCAGACACTAGAATCCTGGAGACATTAATAACATATCCAAGACCACACATGACTGGTCACACAGTGAAAGCCAGTGAGCAGGTGTGAACTCTGACTAGCTGGCTCAGAAGCCATCCCATTTAAGCACCACATACTTCTCTAATCCTGTAGTAAGACTTTCTTTTTTTTATATATAGGCTAATATAAGGGTACAGTTATAATCTGTCCCATAAAATCATTCACATTCCATCATTAAAATATTTACATATAGCTATTAAAATAATAGATTATATATATTAAAAATTTGCCTGCCCTAATTTTCAAGTTATTATATTGAAATCCAACATGCTCTTTTGACTTGTCCTAAAAACACATTTGCATTATAGAGAATTCTATATCCAGAATATTACTAGTTTCCCACAGCTTTTCACTACAATATTTTTACCATCAGTCTTTCATATTCAATAATACATATTCCCAGTTGATCTCTGTATTAAAATTATAAACTTCTTATTCCATTGTGAAATAAAATTAGTAGTAGTAGTAATAATTTTAAATAAGTTCATATATTTAATGTGCTTATCTGTGAACATTTTCCTATAGGATGTGGCTCCTGCATCATCAGCAGGAAATATTTAGTGATTTTATGATATGAAAGGTGAAGCACATGTAACAAACAACTAGCTAAATTTAAGGGAAAACTCAAATCATGCCAAGATGAGCCACTTGGCTTTCTTTGATGATTTCTTTTCTTGGAGTCTGAGTTTCATGGGCTTGTGACCTGTTCCATTGCAAAAGGCTCCATATTCACAAGGGCCTTCTACTTGGCTTAATGCTTACTAGTGCCATCTTGAAATTCTTAATAATTTTCAACAAACAGCTTACATTTTCACATCACATCATGTGTAAGTGTGGAAAGGTCCTGTTCTTGATTCAGTTGAGAAGTGGCAGCAATTTGCAAATGAACTAATACAAGACATCCCAAGAACCCCAAAAGGGAATCACTGGAAGTCATATATGAAAGTTCCTTTGTCAGAGAGGACAAAGACCAGAATTCCTGGATCTGCTATGCTCAAGGATGTCTTAATCCTAGTTCAGAGACTGTCAACTGGGGATGAAATCAAGGGATGAAGAATTCTATCAATGCTCTGCTGCAGCTAACTATCTGAGAAACTTGACCTGGTTTCCACATATCCTCTTACATGTCCTAATGATGGAGACTCCACAATTACTCCATTATGATTTTTAAATGCATTCTTTCCTCTAATGGCTAAAGCAGATGTACAATGCATGTTTGATGGGCCATAAGATGGTTATTATGGATAGCATAAAGTTCAAGCAAATTATGTATAAGCCAGAATGTTGTCCTCATACTTCAATATATGAAAATTTCCTTCATTAAGTATACAGTACATAAGTCACCGGTTCAAAGGCCCAAATCCAGTTAAGAGTTTTGCTGAAACTAAGATGGCAGCATCAGAGTCTGGGTCTCCTTGAACCCATTCATCAGGGTTTTTTTCTTCAGTCTTAATCTAGAATTCACCTTCCTCTGCAAAAAGGCTAATAAAATATGCTTGTCTTAGGGAAAGACTATTTCTGGGTGCCAATGGGGAAATGAACAGTCTTGATATTTTCTGCAGCTCTCAGACTGAGGTGGGAAGCCCCATGAAAAAGCCCGGCAGGTCCCCAAGGTAGCACCACTACCCTTCTGCTAGCAACATCCAGTTTCCTGGCCTGGTGGCATTATCTCATTTTTTGCCTCTGAAACAGTTTACTTCTAGGAAAGTGGAATTTACCCCTAAGATTCTATTGGTTCCCTGAGCTAACTCCTGATTCGTCCATTTGTAGCACTTCATTTGGTTGGAGCGCACTCCCGATTGGTCCATTTCTAATGCCCCTGTTTGGTCCATTTCTATCACTCCTGATTGGTCCATTTCTACAAAGTTCATTCATAATGAGTGAAATTTTGTTACGCCTTATTTGCATATGATGTTGCAAAGTGTAGAATGGCAGCCTATAAAAGCCTGTGTAAACCTCCAGACAGGGTTCAGAGCTTGGAGTGTTAACTTCTCTGGGCCCGCTGGTGTAATAAACCTGAGTTCTCCAAACCTCTGAGTGCTGCATGGTCTCTCACCAGAATCCAGGTTGCTGTCACAACTGAGCTGTAACAGTGAGCTGTAACATACTTTGCTGCAACATTTCTGGAGGCCCCAGCAAGATTCCAACCACGCTAATCCCTTGAGCCACTAGGGTGGTGGAACAACCCACTGAAGGTCGGAAACTCTGAAAGCAACTGAGGAGGCATGCCACCTGAAGGTATTCTGGGTCCTCCTTCACAGAGGTGATTCAGTCCTCTGGGTGGCAGTGCCCCAACCAGACTTAGTGGAGGGATGGACCAACTCACCAAGCAACATGGCTGAACAAGGTGGGAACCCTGGGAAGTGCCCATATTTAGGTTAGGTGCTGTCCCAGTGGATAGAAGAGGAGACTGATTACCTCCTCCAGGATCCCTGTCTGGCAGTATTCCAGGCGGGAAGATCAGGTCAGGCTCCCTGTCCTACAGTATTTCAGATAGGGAGATCAGATTAGATTAGGTTAGGGACGCCCCAGTGATATCTAGGGAAATTTGCAAGTAATTTCTGTATGTGTGTAGCCTGAAAAGCACGTGAACCGGTTCAAGTTTGTAGCTCCACCGCATTCTGCTACAGAGTTTGAGTGAGTCCCAACCTGCAGTTCTGTAGTGACCTCATATGGCTCATGGCGATATCAGCCCCTTTGATATTGATCAAAGTCAGCAGTTTCTAGTGACCGGCCAAAGCTAAGAGGAACCTTCATCCCTGCGAGGGGAGTGGTCAGGCGGACTCAGCGAAAACACTCCCTTTGTCTCATTTGCAACACCAGCACTGGGTGGCTAGACAAGGCAAGAAAGGGACATAGAATAGCCTATGAGTAAAGGACACCTGTGCCCTTGGGGACTAAGATGAAACTACTTTAAAAAATTTCAGACGCGACCTTGTCACCAGTCCTCCAGAATATCCGGTTGCTATTGATAAACCAGACTCAATACTACTCCTCTGTCTAAAATTAAGACCAAAGGACCTGAGCCAGAGGGAGCCATCCCAGGACTGGCTGGAACCCTCTTTTGAGGTCCCCTTTTGGGTCCATTTATTCTGCCACCAGCCGGCCATCCCAGCACCATATTTTGTCAATTTACGCTATAGAAAAGACTTTGTGCAGGGACCCCTAGAGCTCATGCAGACCCAGGAGAGCATCAGGGACACCTACCTGACATGAAGCCCTGACTCACTGGCAGCACTTGCAGCCAAGCAGATAGATATTAGGCCCAGTGAAGCATTGGGCTTTTTGAGAACTTCACTCTTTTGAGGGATGGAAAAGCAGAGATACTGGGGTCACAGTCCACAGTGCAAGAAGCAGACCCACATCTATAGGCCATAAAATCTTCCAACTAATAATAATCAAAGCTGACAGTTCTGGACTGCATGATTAAACATTTCAAAAGGGTTTGTCAGGAAACTATGGGATTAAGTTTTCACCAGAAAAATTACACACATTGTGCGAGTTAGAGTTGCCCACTTTTGGAGTGGGATGGCCCCCAGAAGGCACACTCAACCTGTCAGCTGCTGGGGCCATATAGTGGATAATCACTACAACCCCAGGGCAACCCAATCAATTCCCATACATTGACTCTTGGCTAACAATTGCACAAACCTTGCCTCCATGGGTCTGGCTCTATGCAAATTGTCAGGGACAATATAAGATCCTCGTGGTCCTGACATTGAAGGTAGAAAAGATAGACACAATGAGGCCAGTCCTTTGGGGGAACCCTGAAGAACTCCCAATGGTGCCCCTGCCATGTGTTCCTCCTGCTTCTGCAGTTCCACCACAGGTGCCTCTACCAGATGGTCCACTGCCACATGTACCACCACAGCAACCCTGGGCTCTAGGCCAGCAGCCCATGGGGAGAAAAATCCTTTCAGCCCTGCAGGCTGCCCAGCCAGCAACCACCCTCCAGATGCCTCTCTAGGAAAACCAAGGTCCCCAACACATTAATGGCCAGGAGCCCAAGGGAAAGAAACTCTGGCCCTGCAGGCCACCCAGCCAGTGCCCCTCCCTCTGGATGCCTCTCTGGGGGACCCAAGGGCTCCAAAAAAATTAAAGATGATGGCTCTGTACAGCCCAGCAACTCCAACCTGTACCAGCCTTTCAGTACAACAGACCTTTTGAACTGGTGACTCCACACTCTGCCATATTCAGAAAAAGCCCAGGCCATGATTGACCTCCTAGAGTACATTTTCCAGACCAAGCAGCCAACTTGGGATGACATCCATTAGCTGCTCCTGACACTCTTCAATACTGAAGAAAGAAAGTGGATCGTGACAGAAACTAGAAAATGGCTACAAGAGCAGGCCCCAGAAGTAACCATGGATGCCCAGGAATGGGCCTAGAATGTGGCCCCAGACACAAGACCAGAATGGAACTCTAACTCCCAAGCTGAACAGGAGGCCCTGTGGACATACTGGAGAGCCCTCCTGTCTGGGTTGTGAATCAGGTGAAGAAACCAACCAACATGTCGAATACCACAATGATCCAAAAGCCAGAGTTCCCCATGGACTTCTATGAGAGGCAGTTTGGGAACACTCAGAGGTGTCAATCATCCACTATAAAGGACACCAAAAAAGGAAATGACCCCATAAGCAGAGGAAGCCGACTGGCAGATCAGGTTGTATGAGAAGCAGCAAGTCAATTGGGCCATCCCAGAGGCCCTGAGACCATCATAAATGTTCTACTAGCATCCAAACTGCCAACATCTACAGCACACAGCCAAGAGAAATACTCATGGGCCAAAAACGAAGGAGAAATCCAAGGAAAGGAAGGAAGATGGGTGATGCCTGATGAACAGATATATATACATGAACGATTAGCCCACCAGGTGGTCCTTCAGCAACATGAGCTCACCCATCTGGGAAAGACTGCCTTAGAGGCCCTGCTGGAATGGTAGTCTGATCCCTCAACTTCCGTCCCTCTGTGACTCAGTCTCAGAGCGCTGCCTCATGTGTGCCCAGAACAATGCACAACAGGGGTCAACTGGACCAAGAGGAATCCACTGCTGTGGCCAAGCTCCTTTAGAAATGGGTTTCACAGAAATAGGGCCCAACAGAGAATACAACTCCTTGCTGGTCTTTGTCTGCCCCTTTTCCATATGGGTACGAGTATACCCAACACAGACTGAGGAAACAAGACAAATAACAGAGGCCTTAATCAGAGACATTATTCCCAGACTCGGGATACCACAGACCACAGGGTCAGACAATGGACCCGCATTCATGGTGGAAATAGTACAAGTGACAAAAACACTAAACACCTGCTGGAATCTACACGTGGCCTACGGACCCCGGAGTTCAGGGAGGATAGCACACATGGGCTAGACCCTACAGCAGGAGATGGTAAAGCTCAGTCAAGAAACTCCACTATCTTGGACTGACACTCTGCCCCTGGCTCTCCATTGGGTACTATATGCCCCTTGGTCCAAGAGGGAATCTCCCCTTTTGAAATCCTATATGGGAAACCCCCTCCCCTGATGTTAATAGGAGAAAAAGTTAGAGAGGTGGGAAGCTTAGAATTTCATAAGCAGATGCAGGGCCTTGAAAAGACTATGTGGAAATTTCATAGGTGGGTAACTGACAGGATCCCAGTCTCACTGAGAACAATGTTACACCCAGTGAGCCTAGAGATGAAGTCTGGGTTAAAGATTGGGAAAAGGACCCCCTCAAATCCAGTTGGAGGGGCCCCTACCCAGTTATAGTAACCATCCTGACAGCTCTTAAAGTTGCAGGTATCACCCCATGGATTCATGACACCAGAGTTTTGAGACAAGTGCCAGCCTGTGATGAGGACGTCTGGAGAATCAACCAGGACCTCAAGGAACCACTTATAATCATGACCAGAGACACCCACCTCACCTTCAAGATAGCACCGAGTCTTACTCTAGTCACACCCAGAAGCTGGCTAGTTAATGGACTGTGGAAGCCTGAGGAAACACCAATCAGGACACAAAATGAACACTTGCTGCCACCCCTACTTTGTTTTATTAATCAGTATTGTTTCTGTATTCCTAGCTGTAGGACCTATGGCCACTGCACCCCAGGATTAGAATATAGGCCAGAAACTAATACTAGCTGTATTCTATCTCTCTACAGTAGGAAGCCTAATGGTCATTTTGTGTCTGCTATAGTAACCATACCTCTGTGTTAGAAAGAATGAAACCCCAAGCCCTCTTGCTACTTGTAAAACAGTTGCTTACATATCTCTCAATGGCGGGGGTTCCAATGGGACCTGTTCACCAATTTGCATTTGGCAGGGACCTTCTTCCCAGGAAACCCCCACACACACCAGTCCACATGCTCAGGGCCCTTCTATAAACCTGGTAAGGACCGGGGGGGGGGGGCGGAATATGTGTGTGTATATATATATACACACACACCTAGGTGTATATACACACCTAGGCTTATGCCTTATAACAAGGACCCTTCATTAAGTCCCTTATTAAACAAGGTCCATCACCATCTTAATGCTACTAACCCACAGCTAGCAAGTGATTGCTGGCTCTGCCTGCATCCTGGCCCCTTGCAGCATGTAGCCAGACCAATAGGCCCCTCAGATATAACCAAGTTTAATGGCAACCCTGGGTGTTCCCTGGACTCCACAGATGTAAGCCCCAAGTCAGTTAATGCACAGTTGGCCCACACAGCTGACTGCATCCACAACCTGGGGACAAAACATTCTGTAGGAAGTCTGGCCACTGCCCAGTGTGCCCAAGCCCATAACTGCACAACTGTTTATGGTTATATGCCTGTCAAACACTGACAGCTCTGCACACCAAGCCCAGAAACCTTTTTCTTATGTGGGACACACACCTACCAGTGCCTGCCAGCCAGGTGGACAGGTACGTGCACACTGGCCTTCCTTACCCCTCAGATGGACATAATACCTAATAACCAGAGCCTTCCCATATCCCTGATGGCCCATACTCAATCAAAAAGGGCCATCCAGTTAATATCACTACTCACTGGGCTGGGAATAGCAACTGGAGTGGGCACAGGAATATCCTCATCATCCTACTTTAACCAGCAGTTATCCACTAAGGTCACTGAAGACTTAAAACAAGTGGTTGAGTCCCTAATGACTCTACAAAGTCAGTTAGAATGCCTAGTGGCAATAGTCCTACAGAACAGAAGGGGTTTAGACTTGCTCACCACCCTAAAGAGTGGACTTTCTCTTCCTAAATAAGGAATGCTATTTCTATGTAAATCAATTAGCAATTGTCAGAAATATGGGCCAACAACTATGAGATTGAGGTGAATGCAGACACCAGGCATTAGCAAATTCATTAGCACAATGGAATAACCTCTGGAGTTTGTCCTCCTGTCTCCTCCCACTAGCAGGCCCCCTCTTTATGATCCTTCTAGCACTGCTGTTTGGTCCCTGCATACTTAATCTCATTACTCATTTTATCAGTTCACAAACAGTGTCATTAAGGCTACAACTACTGGTTACTCAGTACAGGCCCCTGGACATGGAAGAGCCAATGGTGAGTAAGGGGCACCACTCTAAAGGCTGATACTCACTTCAGATGTTAAAGAGAGCATCAAAAGAGGGGAATGAGATGGGAAGCCTCATAAAAAAGACCTGCAGGACCCCCAGGCAGGGCCACTACTTTCCTGTCAGCACCATCCAGTTCCCTGGCTCCATGGCATTATCTTACTTTTTGCCTCTGAAACAGCTTACTTCTAGGAAAGTGGAACTTACCCCTAAGATTCTGTTGGTTCCCTGAGCTAACTCCTGATTGATCCATTTGTAGCACTGCATTTGCTTGGAGCTCACTCCTGATTGTTCCATTTCTATCACTCCTGATTGGTCCATTTCTACAAATCTCGTTTCTAATTAGTGAACTTTTGTTACACCTTATTTGCATATGATATTGCAAAGAGTAGACTAGCAGCCTATAAATGCCTGTGTAAACCTACAGATACGGTCAAGAGCTTGGAGTGTTAACTCCTCTGGGCCCACCGCCATAAAAAGCCTGAGTTCTCCAACCCTCTGCTGCTTGATTTCTCACCCAGATCCAGGTTGCTGTCACAACTGAGCTGTAATGCCAAGCTGTAACACCAAGCTGTAACACATTTTGCTGCAACAAGACTACACTGCCAGAAATACTCCAGATGCTACCAGATCTTTTAAGTTTCCCTGAAGGATTGACACCTTAGCACCATGATTTCTGTGGTGATGAAGTCAGTATTATTGCTAATGTCAGAGCTGATTTTAGGAATAAGGAAATCTAGTTGCCAGTCCACTGTATTACTTTTGCTTGGCTGCTAAAACAAATTATCACAAATTTAACAGCTCAGACATCACTAATTTACTATCTTACAGCTCTGGTGTTCAGAGGTCGCACAAAAGCTTTATTGGACTAAAACAAAGGCTTTATATGCCTGTGTTCCTTTTGTAGGCTATGGGGAAAAATCTGTTTCCTAGTCTTTTTTAGTTTTTAAAAAACCACCCATATTCCCAGGCTTGTAGATGTTCTTCCATCTTTAAAGCTAGTAACACTGTATCTTTCTGACCTTTCTTCCATAATCACGTTCCTCTTTGATTCTTCTTTTCTGCCTTTGTCTTTATTAGCCTCTAAGGACATCATGACTATATTGTGCCTATTCCAATCTAGTCAGTTGATTAGTAATCTTAAATTCATTAGCAACCTAAATTCTCTTTTGTTCTGTAACAAACCAAATTCACAGGTTATGCTGATTAGGATGCAGACAGCCTTGACCATTAGTCTTCTTGCTGCACTCATTTTACAGATTACTAACTTTGTGGCTTTGGGGCTTTGCTCCAGCTCTGAGCCTGAGATTTTTCAACTGTGAAATGTAGAAATAATACCCATTCTGCCCATTTCACAACATTCCTCCAAAATTCAATGATAGTATATATGAAATGTTTTCAAAAGGGCAAAGTCCTAAGTCAATTTAAATGTTCCTGTTAAGAGTAGGAGAAGGGATGTAATATTTTGTGAATGTTTGCTGTATTCTAGGCAAGCATTTGTGTGTTAGATACTTTAAGACAGATTATCCAAGACAGTGCACAACTCTTCTCAACTCCATATTTAATGTTACATTTGTATCTTGAAATTGGTCGTGGCAGGAGTATTTTGACCAAGAAAATCAACAAGTGATACAAAACAGGGCTTTACCTCCCTCCCAAGAATCTACCATAAAACATTTAACAGAATACTACAGGTTTCTTCCATGTACTTAAGAAAAACTATTAAAGTGGAGATTGTTTATCTCATAGCAGAGATAAGCAAAGTGAAATTTTGAAATAGTGATAAAACTTCCTAAATCTGTTACTGAGTCCAAACTCATTCTGCTCACCACACAACAGGGTAGTAAACTGGGAGATGAGGTGTTGGGCCAAGGAATAGTGACTTTATTTAGAAAGTCAGCAGATCACAAAGATAGCAGACTAATGTCTTAGAGAAGCCTCTTGCTCTGGTCAGAATACAGGCTCCTTTTATAAAACAAACAAACAAACAAAACAGAGGAGGGGATGTGGTTCATTGTCACAAATTTTTGCTGTAGGAATTCTATGTTCTTGCAGCCATCCATGTGGGTCAGACCATGGTGTTCCTGTAAACCTCCAACAAAACAAAGAATATTCTCCATTTTGCAACTTGCCTTCTCTACATAAATGTAGAAGTACTAACAACCTTAAAGGTCAGAGCCCTAAGAATAGGTTCTCCCTATATCTCAGGCTAAAGGCAACATTGTTTTATAAAAGGTGCAGAGCTAGCAAGACCAAGCCTAGAAAACAGGGCTCAGTGGTTAGAACTAAAGGAACAGATCCAATATGGAGTCAGATTTGTTCTTCTCTGTTACAAATCCACATAGCTGTTGAGTACAAAAGTGGGTCAGTTTGTATGGTCTTTCCATTACACTTCTCCAACACTGCCTAACTTTGAGAGGTAAATGTAGTCAAAATGTCTATGAAATTAAAGAATATAACTGTATGTGAAATGTAACCAAAAATCCAAGTGGTGGATTTTCATGGTCTGGCTATATAAATAGCATATTATCCAGTTCAGCTACTGCCATGGCTTACTCTAGTGATGCCTGTGTATTAACCTTTAAATAGATTTAATCTAAGTGGCATTTATAGCTATCTGCTTCAGAGTTTAGATGACATATAAAAATATATATAAAGTGAATGCTCTCCTATCAGTTACAGAGGTTAAAGAGGTTTGATGCAAACAAATTGCCAGGTCATTCAAAAGTTGAAATGCTACATAGCTTACTTTCAGACATCCAGGACTGTTTGAAGATCACAAAATACAAAGATTTCACTCAGAAATGACTAGACTAAGGAGTATGTTGGTATTATTAAACTTTGCATAGCACAGTTAATGGTGACCATTCCAGAAATTTTAAAAAGCTGACTCACATTATGCTTGATTTAATCAAGTTTCTATAATTCTCACAGTGCTCACCTTTTTATTAAATTTAGGGTTTCTTTTAAATACATGAGGAATCTAAACTAGTTAGTGAGTGTGAAGATTTAAATAACACAGGAGCAAAGGCTTATATCTAACAATGGTTCTCAGTCTTGGGAGAACACTGGAGTTACCTGGGGAATCTTTCAAAACTCCAGCTACCCAGGGTATATCCATACCAGTTAATCATAAACTCTGGGGTCAGCCCTGGCACTGTGTGCACACAGAAACTCCCAGCTGATTTCCCCATGCAGCTCAGGAGGGATCCACTTTACTTTCCTTACTCCTACTTTTATTTCTATTTCTGGAATTTTCTAATGTCTATGACTCTGAGAAAGCTTAGTATGCAGTTGATGCAGAAAAAATGGATATGGGGCATAAGGAGAGCCATGTCCCAAGTCTCAGTTAAGTCCCTGGGACATGCCCTACCAGATGTGGGCACTTGGCTTAATGCAGGAAAGAATTCAAGAATGAGACACAGTTAATTAAAGGAAGATTTATTTAGAGAGATATATACTGCGTAAGTGTAGGCTGTTTCAAAAGGCAAGAGAAAGGCCATGAGATGAGAGGGTTGGGTGCTTAGGTTAAAGTAAAAGTAGGTACACACCCCATAGACAGAGTATGGACCTTTTCTGAAAATGAAGGAGCAAAAATGGAGGCTATGAAGCACCATGTTGCCAGTTTTTATGGGCTTTGAAGCTTCATATGCTAACAAGTGGTGTTGCAGCAAAGTGTGTTACAGCCCAGTTGTGACGGCAACCTGGATCCTGATGAGAGACCAAGCAGCACTCAGAGGGCTGGAGAACTCAGGTTTCTTATGCCAGCAGGCCCAGAAGGGTTACTGCTCCAAGCTCTGCCCTGTTTGTAGGTTTACACAAGCATTTATAGGCTGCCAGTCTAGACTTTGTAACATTATATGCAAATAAGGTGTAACAAAGTTGAATAATCAGGAAAGAGTTTTTTAGAAATGGACCAATCAGGAGTGGGTTTATGCAAATGAGATGTTACAACTGGACCAATCAGGAGTGAGCTTGGGGGGAACCAACAGAATCTTAGAGGTAAGTTCCACTTTCATAGAAGCAAGCCACTTTATAGAAACAAAAAGTGAGGTAATGCCGCTGGGCCAGGGAACCATATGGTGCTGGCAGAAAAGCAGTAGCCCTGCCTGAGGGTTCTGCCAGTCTTTAAATGGGGCTTTCCACTCCAGTGAGAAGGCCATTCTAAGTATCATGGGGTAGGGGTTGTGATTCCCAGGTAGTTGGCCATTGCCCATTCTTTGACCTTTTATGGTTAGACTTGGTGTTTTCATGGTGCATGTTGGCTTGTTATTGACTATGTTAATATATTACAATTCTTGTATAATGAAGCTCAAGTTCTACTAGAAGTCAAATCTCCCACCATCTTGAGCCTCAAGGCCAACTGTGAGTTAAATCTTCCACCATTTTGATGTTAACTGCTGTGTCATTCCTTGAATGGCTGTACCCTATCTTACAGTTACATTGGAGACCCTGCCTGGCCAGGAGCATTCAGAGCATTTTCTAGATATTTCAGGGAATAAAGAAGTACACACTCCTAGAAATACAGTTCTGCCATCCTTGTGTGATATCACCAGTAGCCAATAAAAAACTTCCACTTGACTTTACTGGTTAATGTCTTAATTGATTACTCCTAGAAATTGTTGAACAACCCATGTTGGGTTATGTCCCCAAACAAAAAGCTCATTTTATGGGAGAGAGGCCTCTCTCTGATTTGCACTATATCCAGACTTTAAATCAGCTCGCTTAGTTTCTACACATTATCTCTGAGGCTGTGGTAGGGCTGGTTGGAGGAGGATGTGAGTCAACAGGCCTGAGAGATCCCAGATCTCAGACCAAACAATAAGGATTCCACGGCCTGAGCTCCTTGGGAAGTGAGAACCAAAGCTTTAGGCAGACTGCAGTTGCCACCTATTTGCATTGACTGGTATTGCCTCATGGGGAAGAGGCACAAGACCCCTGGTGGAGGTAAATCCTAGCTGGACACATCTCCTTGTCCACCCGTCTTTACCAGCAGTGCTGCAGGCAGAAAGGACTTTTCCTTGAACATATAGGATTGGGTAATGAGAATAGGGATATACTCACATGCAGTAGTTTTCATTATCTTTGGACCATGTTCATGTGAATCTTAAATGAGACTTCCTTTTATATTGTTTCACATTCTGTAATCAGAAAATCATGATTGTGTATTCAGATTAATGCCTAACTTGAACTTCTGGCCAGTGGAGGCTGGGAAGGTATGCAAAGCCATTCTGATGAATTGGAGGAGCAGGACGATCAGAAGAAGCCAATCTGTCCACAGTTTGAATTGTTCAGCAGGTGTTCAATCAATGATACCCTCTCAACATCGCTCAAATGGGCATCATTAGAAATATATTCATTTGTTTTCTGTTTTATTTTTTCAGTTTTATTAGGTAGAATTGTTACAATTTGACTACACATGTACAATATATTGCAAGTAAATACATATATACAATATACTGCACATATATTTTTTAGTTTCCATATATATACTGATCATTGTTTCTAAGAACAGTTTAGAGCTTTAGCTTTTTAAACTTACATAGTTATCAAAGCAATAAAGCCAACCACAAAGTAAAACTCAACAGAATGTGATAGTCCAATCATAAAGGACAGTCAAATGTACCTATACATATTTAAGAAATGAATTATCTAAGTTATAAATAATAAGTAGTTTATTTGTGTTCTTTTTTTGATTACACATATAAGTGATATCATATGAAATTTTTCTTTCTCTTTCTGGCTTATTTCACTTAAAATGATGATCTCCATTTCCATCCATCTTGCTGCAAATGGCATTATTTTATTCTTTTTTTATGTGTGAGTAGTCTTCCATTGTATGGAATACATACCACAACTTCTTTATCCAGTCATCTCTTGATGAATATTTGGGTTCTTTCCATGTCTTGTTTATTGTAAATAGTGCTGCTGTGAATATTGGGGTGCATGTATCTTTTTGAATTTTATTTTTGTCCAGATATATGCCCAGGAGTGGGACTGCTGAATCACATGGTAAGTCTATTTTTAGTTTTTTAAACCTCCATACTCTCCTCCATAGTAACTGCACCAATCTAAACTCCCATCAGCTGTGGAAGAGAGCTCCCTTTTCTCCACACCCTCTCCAGCATCTGTCATTTGTAGACTTTTTAATGATGGTCATCCTGGCTGGTGTGAAGTGATATCTCATAGTAGTTTTCATCTGCACTTCTCTGACAATTAGTGATGCTAGACATTTTTTCATGTGCTTCTTGGCCATTTGTGTGTCTTCATTGGAGAATTGTTTGTTTAGATTTTCTGCCTGTTTTCAGATTGGTTTGCTTTTTTTTATATATATTAAGCTGTATGAGTCATTAGTATATTTTGAAAATTAGTTCTTTGTCAGTCTCATCATTTGCAAATATTCTCTCCCATTCTGTAGGTTGTCTTTTCATTTTGTTGATAGCATCCTTAGCTGTGCAAAATCTTTTAAGTCTAATCACATCCCATTTGTTTCTTTTTGCTTTTCCATTATTCCAAGAGCTGGTTCAAAGAATATATTGTTGTGATTTATGTATGAGAGTGTTCTGCCTATGTTTTCTTCTAGGATTTTTGTAGTATTTGGTCTTGCATTTAAGTCTTTAATCCATTTTGAGTTTATTTTTGTATATGGTGTTAAAGAATGTTCTAATTTCAGTCTTTTACAGGTAGCTGTCCAGTTTTCCAGGTGCCACATACTGAAGAGACTGTCTTTTCTCATTGTATATTCTTGCCTCCTTTGTCATAGATTAATTGTTCATAAGTGCGTGGCTTTATTTCTGAAATCTCCATGCTCTTCCAGTAATTTATGTGCCCATTTTTGTGTCAGTACTATACTGTTTTGATTACTTGTGTCTATGTGGTATAAACTAAAGTCAGGGAAAGTGGATTCCCCCAGCTCCTTTCTACTTTTCAAGATTGTTTTGGCTATTCAGTCTTTTTTGTTTCCATGTAAATTTTGACATTTTTTGTTCTAGCTCTGTGAAGAATGTCATTGGTAATCTGATAGGGATTTCATTGAATCTATATAATGCCTTTGGTAGTATGGCCATTTTAACAATTTTGATTCTTCCAATTCAAGAACACAGTGTATCTTTCCATCTGTTTATGCCACCTTCAATTCCCTTCATCAGTGTCTTACAATTTTGCAATACAGGTCCTTTGCCTCCTTGGGTAGGTTTAACCTAGGTATTTTATTCTTTTTGGTGTGATGGTAAATGATATCACTTTCTTAACTTCCCTTTCTGCTATTTCATTGTTAATGTGTAGAAATGCAACTGATTCTGTACATTAATTTTGTATTCTGCAACTTTACCAAACTACTAATAATTTCTAGTAGTCTTCTCATCACTTCTTTAGGGTTTTCTATGTATAGTATCATGTCATCTGTAAACAGTGACAGTTTTACTTCTTCATTTCCAATTTGGATTCTCTTTATTTCTTTTTCTTCTCTGATTGCTATTGATAAGACTTCCAAAACTGTGTAGAATAAAAGTGCTGAGATTGGGTTTCCTTGTCTTGGTCCTGATTTTAGAGGAAATAATTTTAGCTTTTCCCCATTAGGTATGATGTTAGCCGTGGGTTTGTCATATTTGTCCATTATTATGTTGAGGTATGTTCCATCTATGCCTATTTTCTGCACAGTTGTTTCATAAGAGGATGTTGAACTTTATCAGATTTTTCTGGATCTATTGAGATGATCATATGGTTTATATTCGTCAATTTGTTAATGCTGTATATGACATGATTGATTTGCAAATATTGAAAAATCCTTGCATCCCTGGGATAAATCCCACTTGATCTTGGTGTATGATCCTTTTAATGCATTTGCTAGTATTTTGTTAAGGATTTTGCATCTATATTCATAAGTGATACTGACCTGTAATTTTCTTTTTCTGTGATATTTTCGTCTCATTTTGGTATCAAGGTGATGGTGGCCTCATAGAACGTGTGTGGAAGTTCTCCTTCATTTGTAATTTTTTGTAGCAGTTTCAGAAAGATAGGTGTTAGCTATTCTCTAAATATTTGGTAGAATTCACCTGTGAAGCCATCTGGTCCTGGAATTCTGTTCGTTGGGAGGTGTTTAATTACTGATTCAATTTCAGTACTGGTAATATGTCTATTCATATTGTCTATTTCTTCCTGGTTCAGTCTTGGCAAATTGTACCTTTCTAAGAATTGTCCATTTCTTCTGCATACATATAGTTTCTCATAGTATCCTGTTACGATCCCTTGCACTTCTGTGGTGTCATTTGTAACTTTCCCTTTTTCATTTCTGACTATTAATTTTGGCTCTCTCCCTTTTTCCCTACTGAGTCTGACCAGAGGTTTATCAATTTTATTTATCTTTTCAAATAACCAGCTTTTAGTTTCATTGATTCTTTCTTCCTTTCTTCCTACCTTCCTTCCTTCCTTCCTTCCTTCCTTCCTTCCTTCCTTTCTTCCTTCTTTCTTTCTTCTTTCTTTCTTTCTTTCTTTCTTTCTTTCTTTCTTTCTTTCTTTCTTTCTTTCTTTCCTTTCTTTCTTTTTCTTTCTTTCTTTCTTCCTTCCTTCCTTCCTTCCTTCCTTCCTTCCTTCCTTCTTCCTTCCTTCTTCATTCTTCCTTCCTTCTTCTTCCTTCTTCTTTCTTCTTTCTTTCTTTCTTTCTTCTTCTTTCTTTCTTTCTTCTTTCTTTCTTTCTTTCTTTTTCTTTCTTCTCTTTCTTTCTCTCTTCTTTCTTTTCTTTCTTTCTTTCTTTCTTTCTCTTTCTCTCTTTCTTCTCTCTTTCTTTCTTTCTTCTTCTTTCTCTCTTTCTTTCTTTTCTTCTTCTTTCTTTCTTCTTCTTTCTTTCTTCTTTCTTTCTTTCTTTCTTTCTTTCTTTCTTTCTTTCTTTCTTTCTTTCTTTCTTTCTTTCTTTCTTTCTTTCTTTCTTTCTTTCTTTCTTTCTTTCTTTTCTTTCTCTCGATTTCAGTTATTTGTGCTCAACCTTCATGATTTCTTTTCTTCTACTAACTTTAGGGTTTGCTTGTTCTTCTTTCTCCAGTTGCTTTAGGTATAAGATTATGTTGTTTACTTATGATTTTTCCTGTTTCCTGAGTTAGGCTTTTATCACCATAAACTTCCCTCTGAGAACTGCTTTTCCTGCATCACAGAAGGTTTGGATTGTTGTGTTTTCATTTTCATTTGTCTCAAAGTATATTTGATTTCCTTTTGGTTTCTTCAGTGATCCATTTATTGTGTAGTAGTATATTGTTTAGCTTCATGTGTTTGTAGTTTTTACCCTTTTTTTTCTTGTAGTTGATTTCTAACATTATAGCTTTGTGGTCAGGAAAGATACTTGGTATGATTTCAGTTTTCTTAAATTTGCTAAAGCTTGCTTTGTGGGCCAGCATGTGACCGATTCTAGAGAATCATGAGCACTTTAGAAGAATGTGTATTCTGTTGCTTTCAAATGGAATGTTTTATAGATATCAAGTCCATCTGGTCTGATGTGTCATTTGGGCCTGTATTTCCTTATTGATTTTCCGTTTGGATGATCTGTCCATTTATGTAAGTGGGAAGTTAAGGTCTCACACTATTATTATGTTACTGTCAATTTCTCCTCTTATGTCTGTTAACAATTGCTTTATATACTGAGGTGAGCCTATGTTGGGTGCATATATATTTACAATTGATATATCCTCTTCGTGGATTGATCCACTGCGCATTATGTAGTGTCCTTCTGTGTCTCTTATAACAGTGTTTATTTTAAAATCTATTTTGTCTGATATAAGTACTGCTACTCCAGCTTTATTTTGCTGTCTGCATGGAAAGTATTTTTCCATCACCTTGTTTTCAGCCTGCATGTGTTTCTAGCTCTCAGTTGGGTCTCCTGTAGACAGCATATATATGGGTCTTGCTTTTTTGTCTATTCAGTCAGTCTATGTCTTTTGGTTTGAGTGTTTAATCTATTTACATTTAAGGTAATTATCCATACGAATGTTTTTGAGGGCTTTTTTTCTTCTTCTCTCTTTTTTGTTTTTTGTTCTCTTTTCTTGTGCTTTGATGACTAGAGAAGTTCCTTTAACATTTTTTGGAAGCTGGTTTGGTGGTGTTGAATTCTTTTAGATTTTGTTTATCAGTGAATCTTTTGATTTCTCCATCAAATCCAAATGAGAGCCTTGCTGGATAGAGTATTCTTGGTTGTAAGTTTTTCTCTTTCATCACTCAATATATTGAGCCACCACCTTCTGGCCTGAAGGATTTCTGCTGAGAACTCAGCTGACAATCTTACAGGAGTTCCATTGTATGTTATTTGTTGCTTCTTAATATTTTCTTCTATTCTTAATTTTTGTCAATTTGATTACTGTGTGTCTTGATGTATTTCTTTTTGGGTTGATCCTGTTTGGAACTCTGTGTTTTCTGGACTTGGGTGACTATTTCCTTTCCCAAGTTGGAAACATTTTCCATTATTACCTCTTCAAAAATTTCTCAGGTCCTTTCTCTCTTTCTTCTCTTTCTGGGATTGCTATAATGTGAATATTAGTGTACTTCATGTTGTCCCAAAATTCTCTTAAACTATGGTCATTTCTTTTCATTCTTTCTATGTTTTCTGTTCTGTAGTAGTGATTTCCACTAATCTGTCTTCTAGCTCAGTAATCCATTCTTCTGCCTCATTTAGTCTCTTCTTTATTTCTTCTAGTGTGTTACTAATTTCTATGATTTTATTCTTCAACTCTGTTTGGGTGTTATTTATATTTTCCAACTCTTTGCTAAAAACTTTGCTTTGTTCTGAGTTCTCTGAACATCTTCACCATCCTTAAACTCATTCTCAGATAAATTGCCTATCTCCTCATCACTTATTTCTTCTTCTGGACTTTATTTTGTACTTTGGCCTGGGAGATATTCCTATGCCACCTCATTTTTTCTGTCTTATTATTTGTATTTTTAGGTTGGTTGATTATGTTTCTCAGTCTTAGAGAAGTGATTCTCTGTGGGAGATGTCCTATGTTTCCCAACAGTATACTCCTCTCTTGTCACCGGGTCAGGGTCCAGTCAATTCCAGTGCAGTCTCAGCTGTGTTAGTGGATACCTTCCACAGGCTTTGGATTATTTTGTTCTTATGTCTGGAATCTGCCCCTGGTGGATGAGTCTGAACCAGAGGATTATTCAGGTTTCCTGGCAGGAGGAGCCAGTGCCTGCCCACTGCTGGGTGAAGCTTGGTCGTGGTGGGTAGGGCTGTGTCTAGAGGCATTTGTGGCTTAGGAATTCTGTTGATGAGTGGGGCTGTGTTTCCACCCAGTGTATTGTTTGGTCTGAGGCTTCCCAGCTCTTAAGCCTACAGGCCATTTTGTGGGGCTAGGTCTTGGTGTTAATGATCCAATCAAGATGTCAGCCTCCAGGAAAGCTCATGTAAATGAAAAGTCCTGAAATGTCCACCACCAGGTTTTTTGTCCCCTGGGTGACTTGCATCTATCCCCTGCCTCCTCAGGAGGCCTTCCAAAACCAGCAGGCAGGCCTGGCCCAAGTTCCTATGAAATGTTTTACTCTGCCTTTTGACCTGGTGCATGTGAGATTCTGTGTACACTTCTCAAGAAAGTGAAGTCTCTTTCCCCGAGTCCCATGGGGCTGCTGGAGCTAAGCCCCACTGGCCTTCAAAACCAGATGTCCTGGTGTCTCCTTGTCCCAATGCCAGAACCTTGGGCTGTGGAGCCTGATGTGAGGTCCAGAACTCTCACTTCTTTTGGAAGGCCTCTGAGACATTGTTATTCTTTAGCTTGTGGGTTGCCCACCCAGTGATATGGGACCCAATTATAGCATGAGCAAACCCCTCTTACTGCTCCCCTGTGGTTGTCTTTATGTTCCCAGTTGAAGATCTTTTTGCTAGGTTCCAGTCCTTTTTCTCAATGGCTGTTCAGTGGTTGGTTTAGGTTTTGTTGTCTTCTTTTGGGTGGGTAGGGATTAGGTTTTATTTATTTTTTTTTTCAATGGAGGAATTGGGAATTGAACCCAAGACATAGTGTATGCTAAGCTCGCACTCTACCACTGAGCTATACCCTCCCCTTCATTAGGTTTTAGGATATTGCCATTAGTAAACAAACCATTGGACTCTCTGGAGGGGTTAATATGTACATCATTTATATAATAAACATATTTATCAGATCAGCTTCCAGGATTTCCTTCTGCATGTATTAAACAACTGCTCTAAGATGCATGGTGCTTAACATGCAAGGGGATACAAATGTGAGGAAATTATGATCTCTCCCTTCAAGGAATTTACCATTTTTGGGGAGGGAAATGAAGTGACTGTGACCGGGACAGAACAAAGAAGTGTCAGGATATAGAAGCAAAGTTACAGGATAAAGGTAGAAATCACTGATTTTGAATGTGGTACTTGGGTGATGCTTGGATTAGTGGTTCTTAAAGTGTGGGCCCCAAACAGAATCAGCATCGGCATTATACACAATTTATGTCAAAGAGTGTTCTTCCTATGTTAATTTCTAGGACTTAAATGATTTCAGGACTTACACATAGTTCTTTAATCTGTTTTGAGTTTATTTTTGTATGTAGTGTGATATTATCTTCTAATTTCATTTATTTACATGTAGCTGTTCAGTTTTTCCAGCACCTCTTGTTGAAGAGACTGATTTTTCTTCTTTGTATATTCTTACTACCTATGTCAAAGATAAATTGACCATAACCCTGCGGGTTTATTTCTGGGCTTTATATTCTGTTAAACTTTGAATAGGCCCTAGATAGTGTGTTACCCTGCTATTCTGAAATAGTGCACATTATACCTCAGAGGTAGAACTTCTAAGTCAGGGAATTAATTGAAAGCCTTATTATCATCAACGTCAAATTCAAAATTTTTTACAAGACAGTTGAAAGTTTGGTTCCACATTACACTTGATAATTCCCACACAAAGACAGGTTTCAGGAGAAAGTGTAATGAAAAGCTTCAATTTGCTTTTACACAATAAAGAAAATAATGTTAAACTTTAATCTAAGTCTTTGCTATAAGATATGCATTGTGAGTTTATGGGGGGAAATAGTGTTATAATAAAAAGGAATGTGAATCAAACTCAGCATGCTCAAACTGAGCATGGTTTAAAGACAGGTTTTGGAAAAAAAAGAAAAAAACAACCATTTCCATATTTTTCCTGATGTAATTTACCAAGGGTTGTATTTTGTTTTCTGGCAAGTAAATAATTTTCAGGTGAGAAAATGTTGGGGAAAGCTCAAAATCATTTGCTCAATAAAGTTAATATGCAAAGTGATCATCCTAAATTTGAGGCCATCCTTTAGAGTATCCAGAACTTAGAAATAATAAATTTCTGTTATTTTCAGATCCTCAGTCTGTGGTGCTTTATTATATCAGTCTCTGGAAACTGGAGTTTCCAGTTCATCAAGAAGGAGGACTGAGAGATATTGAAAAGTTAAGGAGGAAGAAGCTTCCCCCCCCCCCCCAGAAATGCAGCTATCAACATATTAGCCCCTGCCCACTTGCTACCTGTTCACAACGTTCTTCAGAGAATTTCTCATGACTTTCAGGATCAAGTCTAACTTTCTCAGGATCACCAACAAGACCCTTTCTGATGAGCTCCATCTCCCTTCAAAGTCTTCAAGAGCCAAATCCCCCTTCTAGAACCCACGCACTAGTCTTTAAGAGACTCTTGCATTCCCCCTTCTAAGTCCTGCTCACACACCTCTCTGTGCATAGGCTTACACTGCCCTCATCTTACCCCTCCATGAATGCTTGGCTACCTGCTGGGATAACTCCCAGACTCCATCATCTCTGAGATGCATGTTTGGACCAACCCCATTCATGACTGGGCCTTCTGGGCCTTCTGCTCTGTGCTCCAAAAGGCCCAAGCCATATTCTGTGTTCTCCTTTCAAAACTCTTATTGTTTGTCAATTGACTAGCTTGTGTCCCACTCTGACCAGGGTCTCCCTCAGGGCAGACACTGGTTATTTTATCCCTACACATCCAGCTCAGGAGATATGGGGGGAGGAGAAGCTAAACTCCGTGTTTGTGGAGTAAAGGGTGAGGGGAGAGAGAAACAGAGTGAGAGAGAAAAGAGGAGAGTGATTATTCCAATTTTCATAGGAAGAAACTGAAGCACCAAGAGGTTGAAGAAATCACATTCCTCTGGCTCCAGAATTGTGCTCCTTACCACTATCCAGTATTCTAACCATGAAAACGATCCCAGGGACCTATAAAAATTTCACCCAATATGGCAAAGAGATTATTGGTGACATTCAAGACAGTAGTTTTGAGTTTGGTGGAGTCCAAAACTGAGTTCTAAGGGGCTAAACAGTAGTGAGGCCTGAGAGCAAACATGGTCACCCCTCAGTCATCACCAACCCCAGCACCTCAGAACTTTCCAGAAGGAGCACACTGATGACAATCTTCTCAGCTCTGACTCCACCATCAGCATGGACCCGGGAGCTGATAAGCAAGTTTCTCTGCCACCTAGATCCACTCTCCCCTGATGTTCCCTGTCAGTAGCCTTGGGTTTCTGCCCTACTCTCCCAGTGGTAGAGTATCTTTCAATTCTTGAGAATGTCTTACAATTTTCCTGACCTTGAGGCTTTCTTCTTTAATATTAAGAAAATTATAATGGTGAAAAGCCAATCTTTATGAGATTATTTTTGCTTTCAATAAATAGGAAAGGCATCTATTCAACACAGCAAAGCTTATACAAGTCAAATAGTTTTTTCTAGCAACTTAATGCCATTCTATTCATTTAGACTAATTTGGGGATAGGCATAAATTAATCAATTAATGTCCTATGGAAATAATTCATATATTATGTATTTATAGTTATATTTAAAATAAAACCTTTGACATTACCATGTATGAGGAAAATACAGTATCTCTGAGTTAATATTAAAGGACTTGACTCATGCACCCTATGGTATTAACTGCTCAGACACTTCTGTAAATTTCTTTCATGAAATAAGGGAATTGGTCAGGTTTTAAAAATTGAACATATGACTTTATATACAGTTGGAACTATACATGTCTCAAGAATGTCTTGGTCTTTTTTTTATTGTTCTATCGAGTATTGAACCTGATGTTCAAAATTGAGATGTTCTCAGTGTTGTGTCTATACAGTTCTGTTTCTCCTCTCTTCAACAACAAAAAAATGAAAGGAACCCATATCATGGTCATCTCTGCCCTGTAACCCTAAATAAATAAGTGCACTTAGAACTGACTATCAAAACCATCAAAAGTTGGTGGGGTAAGTTTGCAGATAGTTACAAATACATGCCATTAATTAACAAAGTACTTAGATACCATATAGATAGAGCACTAGTATTTTTTTTTAATCTATTTCTATAAATACCAGTACTTCATAAGGGTAGATGGATAATTCTTTTCAATTTAATTATATATATATTTAACAAATTATAGAATTAGAGTCCTAAGTCCTCTATTTGCTACCCCTCTCTCAGTAGAATATTATACATGAGCAGGGGAAGAGACTCAAATGCAAATGAAGGAATATTAAAAAGAGGAGCAAGGACTCAATGCATTACACAAATCTCATCTTTCCAATTTCTTGTTATATATTGATGATTCCCTCAGATATGGTCAATCCAAGTTCTTGGGGGAATTTCAAAACACACTTTTTTCTGAGACATTTATGAGAAAACCTAGGCACTCAAAGAGTTCCTTGGTAAGTTAGGCAGTCATGTTTTGCAAAGAAGGGCTAGACCACCTCTTTGATCAACTGACTATAGGTTACATGACTGTCTGTGTCCATGGTATTTTTTACATGGTCAGAGAAGTACAGGTAAGCCGATGGGTTTTTTGGCCACTCAAGGGCAAAAGTCCAACAGATACTCTTTTGGGCAGAAGGTTATTCTCAAAGAATATAAAGATAATCACATCTACTTTTTTATATCCATGAGCCTCTAATGGACAACTACAAAACTGTCAGAGAGTTCTCAGTTTTTGCATATATCATCATAATATCATCCTTCTTTTTTCAACACTAATTTTTTTTAGGTAAGAGTGTGGAAGATCAAATAGTTGTGAAAAAATATTTTCTACTAGATCAATGCCTTCATTCTTGTTGAGATGTGGACTAATTTCTTGCAGCCACTAGTTTCTGTTCAAGTGCTATACAATGTATATCTTCCTTAAGTGGTACATACTCCTTTTAACTTTGATATTCATAATTTAACAATTATGACTGTAATAGTAAACTTTCTGTCCCTATAAGCTATAGTTCATTGAATAATTTTATATATAATAGAAGTGTGTATTTTACATATAAAGCTGACAAATCTGATTTCCAAATATTGTTTCCAAGTTATATTTGTCATGCAATTTAAAAAAATGGTTATGTTTTCTTATCCAATTAATTCTTATTTAGAAATATGCTTATTTAAAAATTGCTAAAGCAATATAAAAATTAGCCAATTTCTGATATTGCAACATAAGAAAACAATTAGTGCAATAGCCAGATTTATTTGTAGTTATAATGGACTATTCAACAAGATACTATCTATAATTTAATTTATATTGTCTGGTTTGCATGATTGAACAATTAAAATTATTTAATCCAAAACCTATTTCATTCAAGTCAGACTGTTAATTTAAATTAATGAGACAATTTAGTCATAGTTAATGAGGTTCATCTAGAGTCAAAATTAGAATATTTAGGGGGAGGTGCAAGATGACAAAGTAGAGAGATGGACAGCTCACCTTATCCCGCAAATACACAGAGTTACATTTTTATACCTATCAAATCACATGGAACACCTACTGAATTCTGGAAGAGTGTTGCTCATTTTGAAATATAGGAGGATTCTCACAAAATCTGGTAAGAGAAAAAAGAAAAATAAAATCATAGCAGAGCAATTCCTGTGGGGAAGGAGGAGCAAAGGAAGAGAGGCACGCTCTCTCTGGGATGCCCCCTCTCCAGCTAGGGGATCAGCAGGGACAGAAGTGGAACTCTGAGGCTTGGAAGAGAAAGTGGCAGCTGCTTGGCAGATAGAACTAAGAGAAATTGGCCCAGAGGTTCCCTGAGATCTCTAGCCCTAGCCAAAAGCCAACAAGGATAAGCCAGTATTGGATGGTGGAGAGTAGTGACTAGCCTGGGGAAAGAGCTTGGGCACACTGCACAGAGGTAGCCTAAGGGAACTGGAGGGTGGTGTGAGTCCTGGCTGGGGGTGTGTGTGGAGTAGAAAAGCCTGGGACCCCCATAAAAAAGCATCACATCTGGTTGTGTGTTGGGGGAAGGGTGAAATGCAGTCCTACCATATATGCTGCTTCTGCTTGGCTCCATTGTTGGTATTTTCTCATAATAAGAGAGGTGAGGCTGTTTAATAGTCATCGCTGCTGCATGGAGGTGGGGCTGAAAGATGGAATCCATACTCAAGGGCCCTGCAACATCACAAGTGGGACTGAGATTTGTTTAAAGCCCCAGGCAGATAGGGTAGATTTGCTCCTGGTGTGTTTGTGAACCTACACCTCTGAGATGAACAAGTAGTGAGTGGAGCTCTGGCACATAGTGGGGGTGAGTACAAGTATTTACAACAGGCCAGTGTACTCTACCAGATGCAGAGGTGGGGCTGGGGTTTGTGCTGACCCTGTGGTGCATCACAGACTCAGATGTTTGAATATACACTCACTGTGTCAGGTCCTAGCACCTGAATGGCAGATCTGTGCTGGTGGCTTCTGGGCCCAGAACCTGGGAGACACCACAGCAGGTGTCTGACATTCCCTTAGCTAAGAAGGGGCCAAAGGCAGTGTCAACAAAGGGTACTTTGTAAGCCTGCATAACAAGTGACAGAGAACATCGCATAGGGAAATTCCCTGAGGACATATCCTATTGAGGTAGACTTGCTGAGTCTTTTTCCCTGCTGAAGATGTCCAACATATCTAACACACACTGCAGCTCATAAATGGGTCTAGAAACCATTATTTCAGCAACAGGAGAGCAGACTCAGCACCTGTCAAGGCTGTGGCAACCAATGTACAAAAAAAAGAGGTCCCACCCAGCAACAATCAGGGCAGTTTCCAATCACCACAACACAAACTGTACACCCAATCAAAGAGATAACAGTCAATATGCATGAAAGATGTGGCCACCATCTATAGTAAAAACAGCCATCACAACAAAACAACTAGAGGTACAGAGCCTACACAGAAATACTCCCACTTTAAATCAAAACAAACAAACAAACAACAAACAACAAGCAGCCCTTCAAGAGCACAGTAGATAACTAGTAGAGTACACTGGCCTGTTGTAAATACCCATACTTGCCCCATCCATGTGCCACAGAGCCAGAGAAATATAACTAAAATAAAGAAGCAAAGGAACCACTACCAATGAAAAGAATAAGAGAAGTCCCCTGAAAGAATGAACAAAGAGATAGAACTTGACAGTCTACCAGATCATGATTTCAAAAAAGTGGTGATAAAAGCACTGAAGGAAATAAAAGAGACTATGGATAGAGACAGAGAATACTATAAAAAGGAAATAGAAGCTGTAAAGAGGACCCAAATAAAACCAGAAAACTCAATGCCTGAGATAAGAACTGAGTAAAGGCAGTCAAAAGCAGACTAGATAATTCAGAGGGGAAAAAAAGTGACTTAGAAGATAAGGTAACAGAGGTCACCCAATCAGAACAGCAGACAGAAAACCAAGTAAAAGTCAGTGAAAAAATATAAGGGAAAAATGGGATGGTATAAAGCATGCCAACCTATACATAGAGTTTAAAAACAAAGGCTATAAAAAAAAAAAAAAAAGAATAACACTATATATTGATCAAAGGAACAATAGAGGTGAGGATGTTACATGCATTAACATATGTGCACCTAATATAGGAGCACCTAAATATATATATAAAAAAATACTAACAAACATAAAGGGAGAAATTGGATGCAATCACAGTTGGAGAATTTAATAAGCCACTAACATCATTTGACAGGTCTTCCAGACAGAAAATCAGTAAGACAATGGAGATACAAAATGACACAATAAAACAGCTGGACTTTGTTGATATTTTTAGGACATTACATCCCCTCAAAACAGAATATGTATTCTTTCGAAGTTCTCAAGTAACATTCTCTAGAACATACCACATTCTTGGGCACAAAAGAAGCCTCAAAAAATTTAAGAGGATAGAAATTATTTCAAGCATCTTCTGACTACAATGGCATGAAACTAAAAATCAACCACAGAAAAACAAATGAGGGGAAAAAATGACTGAAAAACATACTACTAAACAACCAATGCATCAGTGATGAAATCAGAGAAAAGATTTAAAAATACCTTGTGACAAATGACAATGAAAACACAACCACAGAAAATCTATGAGATGCAGCAAAATCAGTCCTAAGAGGGAAGTTCACAGCAATAAAGGTCTTCCTCAAAATACAAGAACAATCTCAAATAAGCAATCTAACCTACCAACTAAAAGAATTAGAAAAAGAACAAACAAACCTACGGTTAGCAGAAGGAAAGAAACATAAAAATAAGGGAGGAAATTAAAAAAAATTTTTTAACAGAAAAAATCAATCAAAACAGGAACTGGTGTTTTGAAAGACTAAACAAAATTGACAAACCTATGGCCACACTGACCAAGGAGAAATGAGAAATGAAGCAAATAAACAAATTAAGAAATGAAAATAGAGAAATTACAGCCAACGCCAGAGAAATACAAAGAGAGATAATACTGTGAGTAATTGTATGGCATAAATTGGACAACATAGAAGAAATGGAGGTTTCTAGTAACATAAATTCCACCAAAACTGAATCAAGGGGAGAGAAATCATTAGTCACTAGAACTGAAATACAATCAGCAATTTAAAACAAAACAAAACAAAACAAACAAAAAAACAAAACAAACAAACAAAACAAAACAAAACAAACAAAAAAACCCAAAAAACCTACTTGCAAACAAAAGTCCAGGACTAGATAGCTTCACTTGGGAATTCTATCAAACACACACAAAAAAAGTTCATACTGATCTTTTTCAAACTCTTCCAAAATTTTCAAGTGCAGAGAATTGTCCCAAACTCATTCTATGAAGCCATCATCACCCTAATACCAAAACCAGACAGAGACACTACCAAAAACGAAAACAGTTGGCCAATATCACTGATGAACAAAGATGCAAAACTCCTTAGCAAATTATTAGCAAACAGAATCCAACAACACATAAAAAAGATTATACAACATGATTGATTTGAGTTCATATCAAGGACACAAGGAAGTTTCAACACATGCAAATCAATGTTTTACACCACACGAGCAAAAGAAAAGACAAATACCATGCAATCATCTCAATAGATGCTTAAAAAGCATCTGATAAAATTCAACATCCATTTATGATAAAAATCTTTACCAAAGTGGGTACAGAGAGAATACATCTGAACATAAAAAAAAAAAAAAGCTATTTATGACAAACCTACAGTCAGCATAGTACTGAATAGGGAAAATTCAAAGCCTTTCCACTAAAATCTGGAACAAGATAAGGATGCCCACTCTCACCACTTTTATTCAATATACTATTGGAAGCCTAGCCAGAGCAATTAAGCAAGAAAAAGAAGTTTAAAAGATTCAAATTAGAAGAGAAGAGGTAAAACTGTCTTTATATGTGTCTGACAAGAAACAACATAGGTAAAACCCTAAAGGTTTTGAGAATTTGGCATGGTAGTAGGATATAAGATTAACATATGGAAATATGTTCCATTTCTTTACACTAAACATGAAATATCATAAAATGAAAGTAAAGGAACAATCCCTTTTAAAATTCCATCCAAATAAATAAAATACTTAGGAATAAATCTGACCAAGGAAGTGAAAGACTTATGCACAAACTACAAAACATTTAATAACTTCAGAAGTTCTATTCAGATTGGCTTAGAGACAACTAAGCATTCACACTAAATATTCCTAAATGTAAGACAAATATTGAAACTAACTCCAATGCTTTTCAAATTCACATGACTGAATAAATTAAAACTAGTTTAATACTGTAGGTTTAATAAAAACAATTCTGTCTTCTGAGTTATCAGTTTTAATTATAATATGAGCAATACATTTTTATTCTACTTAGGCTGGCTAGTAAAACAAGGCTAAAATAGTTAACAAGGAAGTAACTTAGGTAGTTACCAACCTTGTTTGGTGTTGCAATAAGTCTGCCTATAAGTGGTGTCCAAAATCATTGTGATAAATCACAACCTCAGAGTTATGCTAAGTAATAGTCATTAAATATCTAAATCATCCCTAAACAGAACTACTAAAGCCTTTTACTGAACATAATTTTACATTTGTATACTTTCAGCATCTTATTTTTGTACAATACAGAGAAATGAAAGATATTTGTATACGTTAATATACATTAGAAACAGTATATGCCTTTAAGGTATATGAAATATTGTCTCATAAAATTTGCTAGTTTACTGCTACAGAATACAGAATATTTGTATGTGACAGACAATTGCCTACATCCTGGTTTTCTCTGTAAAACAAAATATTACTAATGTTTAAAAATTTTAATCAATAAGTGAAACTAATAGAAATCATAAGGGTAAATGGAAGCAATTTTGTATAAAAAGTATGCAAGTTATATTCAGGGAATATTGTTCAGAAAAAAGAGTAATTTTATTTAAGGTTGAACAAATTCTTTTTTCAGAATGACAAACAGGAAAAGGAAGATGGGAATTGTGAAAATAAAACTGAATGAATATTTTAAAAATTGAGTTTTGTGGGAAAGGAATTTTGGAAATGGAAACAACTATTCATGACAGGACACCACTGAGAATATACTAGAAGATAGGATTAAGGCAGAAGCATACCCTTGCACTATATAAACTAAGACAGATAACATTGGAAAGATAAGAAGGATAGCTATGTTTTGAAACCGACAACCCTCCCCTAACCCAGTGCAACAAAATGTAGAAAGGACTCCACAAGCCTACAATTCCTCCAGTAGGAAATATGAGAAAAAGGTAAACAGCAAGCTGCCTTCGGTTGCGAGTCATTTCTTAGGACCTCCCACTCAGGTCTTACCCTGGGTATCACAAAGAAACCTGCATTATTCAAGCAGTAGCCCCAGTTAGCAGTTTTACTCATCTTCAATAAAGACAGTTGCATAGTATGAGCAGGGAACTCTGTGGGGCATGGGTATGACTGACGAGACCCTAAGCAAACAAGGTTTTTAGCCTTCAGCCAAACACACCCAATTGAATAACTATGGCCATGTCTGGCCAGGTAGGCTGATCTGAAACACCATTGAGGCTACTTAGAGCTGGCCCTCCTGTTTTCCTCAGGCATGAGATATAATTCATAGCCCCACTGACTGCTAATCATAGGTCCAGCTGCTCCTGACAATTCCTGGGGAGTTTCATATCCCAGAAATATTAGGAAGCGTAGTACAACAGACCAACAGAATTGACTATCTACATAGCAAAAAAAATAGCTCTGTATGCCCAGAACTTGGGACATGGCCAGTTTGAGTCAAAAGTACAAATAGAACCTTTCTATTCTTGGAACAGGTGTTCCCTTTCAAACGAGATATGGAAACTAATTCATAGCCCTACCCATTGCTGAATACAGACTTCAGCTCAGCTAATAGAGTACCTAACCAGAACACAGGGAAACTCACTGTCAGTGGCACGATATCATGTACACACAAACACTGTGTGGAGAGAAGTGAAGCAGTTCTCTGTTTATTGATTCTTAGAAAAGTGTTTATATAGGACATGCATGATGCCTCACATATAATCTAAGTTATAACAATGTTAATAATCTTAAACTATTTAGGTCCCCAAGCTCCTGCAGTAAGCACAGGATGTTACATGATCAAAGACAGATTGAAATTTCATCACAAAACTTCATTAAGTAGGCCATCTCTTATCCAGCCAGCTGTGCCTGTCTTAGGTTGTCCTTCTCTGAGGATCTTACCCAACACTGGCTATCCAGCTGTCCATACTGGATACATTAAGTAGACCATTTCTTCTCCAGCCTGGATATGTGACATTCCTCACAGCTTGTTTATCAGTTCATCCCATGGCTTATTCTCTAGAGCCTTCAGACAGGGGCCTACACTCTTATAACAATGAAATTTACCATGACCCTTGAACAGAGAGCACAGTCTGTAGCTTTCTCTGCCTTCAAAGCAAAACCAGAATGTCCCACCAAGTAATAGAATTTAGTGCTTGAATTTATTGTTTGAGTCTCCAAACAATAAGTCATGCAAGTTATGGGGCACATTTTACAGTTTTGATAAGCAAAGAAGCTAATTCATAGCCCTTTTTACTGCTCAGAGGAGTATCCAGTCCCAACTATACAGGGGACATGACCAGAGAAATTAGGCAACCCTTGGAGTTCATTCTACAGGATGTACCAAGCTTACAGTCCTATCTAATTGTTTTCAGCTAGTGACAACCACTCACCCACACCTCAAAGCATGGACATTGGTATGACCCAAAACATAACCTGAAAGAAAGCCCCACTTGCCAAAGATTCCTACCAGACACTTCCAGAAATTCAAACTGAGCTGACTGGTGAAGAAAGGTCTCTACCATGCAAACCTATAAAGTCTGGAAGTGGAGATCACTTACTCAGATGAGCAGACACCAATATAAAGATCAAGGATCATAAGTCATCAGGTAAATATTACACCACTTAAAGAGTCTAATAAAGTTCCATAAATGTCTCTAAACAAATGGAGATCTATGAACTGACAGATGAATAGTAACCCTCTAAGAAGCTTAATTAGCTACAAGAACACATATACAACTTAATTAAATTTAAAAAACAATACATGAAAAGCCAATAATTTCAATAAAAATAGAACCTATTTTTAAAGTAAAAATATTCGAACTGAACTTAAGAATTCTAGACAGATTCAGAAGCAGATCCAGAAATGCAGAAGAAAGAATCACTGATTTTGAAGACAGAACATTTACATTTACAATTATGAAGAGGAGCAAAAAGAAAAAAAAATGAAAAAGATGTCAAGAGAGCATAGGGGATTAATGGGACACCACCAGGAAAACATATAGGTATGTACATATACATTGTAAGAATTTCATATGGAGAGAAAAACAGAAAGAGACATAACATATAATTAAATCAATAATGACTGAAAATGTCCCCAACATTGGGAGAGAAATGGACATATAGATCAAGAAGACCAAATTTACATATATAGAAATACAGCAAGTGCATTATAGTTAAATTGTTACATGTTAATGAATTTTGCAAGCAGCAAGAAAAAAATGTTACATATGAAAGAAGCCACCTAAAACTATAGGCAGATTTACCAATGGTCACTTTTCAGCCAGGATAGAATGGGATTATATATTCAAAATATTGAATGGAAAAAATTATCAACTAAGAATTCTATACCCAGCAAAATTGTCCTTCAGAATGAAAAATATTTTCCTGAGAAAACAAGCTGAGGGAGCTCATCATCTAGATCTGGGTTCTAAAAAATTCTAATGGAGTTCTTTGAATGGAAGTAAAAGAACACTTAATAATATGAAAACAAAGCAAGGTAGCATAAAACTCGGTGGCAACAGTAAATATATAGTCAGAGTTAGATTCTATAGCCTAATAAATATGTTGCATAATTCAATTAGAACTCCTGTTTAAAAGTGAAAAAAAAAAAAGAGCAACCACAATGACACTACTTTGTTATTGGATAAACAACATAATAAAGTAGGTAAACTGCTAGAGTCAATAACCTAAAATGTAAAAGGGGAGAAAAATAAAATTGTAATGTTAAAAAATACTGTCAAAGTTCTGTTGCTACCAGTTTAAAGTATGATGTTATTATAACTTTAAGTTATTTTATGTAAGCCTCCTGGTAAGCCTAAGAGAAAAAGTAGCAATTGCACAGAAGGATATAACAAATAAGTTAGAGCATAATGATGAAGAATGTGTTAAAACACACAAAAAAGACAGGATGAGAAGCAAGAAAAAGTGAATCTACAAAGGAGCTAGAAAACAATTTAAATATGGCAATAGTTCTTATATGTTAATAATTATGAACTATCCAATCAAAAGAGAGATAATGGCTGAGTGAATTTTTTAAATATCCAACAATATACTCATTACTAGAGATTCATTTTAGCCACAAAGACAAAAATAGACTAAGAATGAAGAAACAAATATATATATGAAATATATATATATATATATATCAAGCAAATGGTAACAACAATAACAAAGAAAGCCAAAGGATAAAAGGAGAAATAAACAGTAATACAAGAATAGAATAATAGTTGGGGCATTACTACCCATCTTTTAAAAATGAATAGAACATCCAGACAGAGAATCACAAAGGAAACAGTAATTTGAACATTAAATACCAAATGGATCTAAAAGACATATAAGGCACAAATCTCACATAACAGCACAACACACATTCTTTCGAAGTGCACATAAAACATTTTGTAAGACAGATCATATGATATGACATAAAAGAAGTCTTAGCAAAGTCAAAAAGACTGAAATCATACCAAGTATCTGTTCTGATCACAATGGTATAAAACTAGAAATCAATAAAAGGAGGAAAACTTGAAAACATACTACTGTATGGAAATTTTAAATACTCTCCTGACCAAACAATAGATCAAAGAATAAATTTAGAGAGAAAGACATATCTTGATATAAATGAATATGAAAATACAACATACAAGAACATGTGGTGTTTTGCAGAATGAACACAAAACAAAATTTCACTAAGAAATAAAAAAGATCTCAAATGAACAACATAATTCTAAATCTTAGGAAATTAGAAAAAGAAAGATTTGAGTCCAAAGTAAGCAAATATAAGAAAATAATATAGATTAGCTAAGAAATAAATTAAATAGAGATCAGAAAAACAATAAAAAAGATTAACAAAGCCAAGAGTTTACCCTCTGGAAAAAAAGTTGGCAAAACTTTGACTTTCCTAGAAAAAGAGATGATCCAATTTTTAAAAATTATAAATCAAAAGGAGACAGTACAACTGGTACTAAAGTTATAAATAAAATGACTACACATAGCTATTATGGATAACTTTTTGCCAACAAACTGAACAGCCTATTAAAAATGGACAAATTCTTAGAAACATACAGTTTACTAACACTGAATCAGGAAGAAATTCTGAACCAGTCACATACTACTAGTAAGACTAAATAAGTAATCAAAAAAAAAAAATCTTCCAACAAGGAAAGTCCAGGAGCTTATGGTTTCATTGTGAAACTCACCAAATATATAATGGAAAATTAACAATAAATATTCTCAAATTTGAAAAAATCAAAGAGGAGGGAACAATTCCAAAGTCATTTTACAAGGACTATATTACTGTGACACCAAAGTAAGCCTAGGACACAAAAGATAAGAAAATATTCCTGATAAATACATATAAAAGAATGCCTAATAAAATATTAGCAAATCATATTCAGCAAGACATTAAGAGAATAGTTCATCATAATCTAGTGCAATTTATCTCTGGAATGCAAAGTTGAATCATTACACAAAAATCAATAAATGTACATTATTCACAACAAATATACATTACATTAATAAGAGAAAAAGATGATTATATTAATAGATGCAAACAAAGCATTTGACAAAATTTAAGTCCTATTCATTAGGATAATAATTTTTTAAATTAAGCATGAGAAACATACCTCAACATAATTAAGTCCATAGATTACAAGCCCAGTAGTCAGTAATGAGATATTGAAACTTCTCCTCTAAAAACATGAACAAGACAAGGACACCCACTCTCACATATCCTGTTTAATATAGTACTGGAAGTGAAAAACCAGACCAATTAGGCAAGAAAAAGAAATAAAGGCATCATAATTACAAAGGAAGAAGTAAAACTGTCTCTATGTGAAGATGACATGATGAGACATAAGAAAATTGTAAAGATCCAACCAAAAAACTCTCAGATCTAATCAACAAATTAGTAAGTTTGCTGGATATAAATTAACATATAAAAATCAGTAGATTTCCTACACATTGTTGGCTAATTCAAAAAGTTTTTAAAATACCACTTAAAATATCATTTAAAAAAAAAAACACAACATCTAGGAATAAATTCAGCTAAGGAAGTAAAAAGTGTCTAAACAGAAAACTACAAGACATTGATAAAAGAAATTGATTAAGACAGGAAGAAGTAGACTGATATTCCTTGTTCAGTTTTAACATAATTAATATTGTCAAAATTTAAGCCAAAATATTTATCAAAACCATGTACAGATTCAATGCAATCCTTATCATGATTCTAATAGCATTTTTTACATAAAAGAAAACAATTCTAAAATTTATATAAAACCACAAAATACATCGAAAAGTCCAAGCAATTCTGAGAAATGAAAAAGCAAGCTACATCCCACTTCCTGATTTCAAGCTATATTATAAAGCAACAGTATAGTATTGACATAAAAACAAACACAACCAATGAAACAAAGGAGACCCAGAAATAAACCTGTGCATATACAGTCCAATAATATTTGACAAGGAAGTCATAAATACTCAGTGGAGAAAAAGAAAGGTATCTTCTATAAATGGTACAGAGGTAATTGGTTATTCACATGTAAAAGAATGAAAGTAGAACCCTATCTTCTACCACTCACTAAAAGTAACTTGAAATGAATGAACAACTTAAATGTAAGACATGAAACCATAAAACTCCTCGAAGAAAATATTTAAAAAGTTATTTGACAAGGGTCTTGGAAAATGGAGGGCGGGTTGTTTTGTTTTTCATATGACACTTAAGGTACCAGAAACAAAAGCAAAAATATGTAAGTGGGAATTCAGTAAATTAAAAGTCTTCCACACAGGAATAGTAACAATCAACAAAATAAAAGGACAATAAATGTAATGGTCAAATATATTTTCAAGCCATGTATCTGATAAAGATTAAAATCATATATAAAAGAAATTAAACTCAATAGCAAAAACAAATAATAAAACAAAATTAATAATCAAATACTATCATAAAAAGTGGGTAAAGAACCTGAATAGAACATGTGTTTCTCCAAAGAAGACATATAGATGGCCAACAGATGCATGAAAATGTGCTCACTATCATTAATCATCAGGGAAATGCAAATCAAAACCACATGAGATACCATATCACATGTTACCAAAATGTCTATCATCAGAAGGATGAAATAACAATTATTAGTGAGGATGTGGAACACATGGAACCCTCTTTTGGGTTGGTGGTGCACTTTTGGTAGGAATGAAAACTGATGCAGCCACAGTGTATAACATAACAGAGATGCCTTAAAAAATTAAAATTAGAACAACCATATGATACAATAATCCAACTTTCAAGAATATATTTGACAGAAATTATAACACTATGTGGAAATGATATCTCTATCACCATAATCATATAGCATTATTCACAATAACAGACATACAAGCAAACCAAATGTTCATTAGCAGATGAATGGATAGTTGTGGTATATAAGTATAAATATAAATGGATGGATCTGGAGGGCATTATGTTAAGTAAAACAAGTCAGAGAAAAACAAATACTGTATGATCTCACTCATACATCATATTTTAAAAAGCAGTTAGAGAAAGAGACCATATTTGTGGATTTATTACCAGAGGTGGAGACAAGGAATGGGGAAATTGGATGAAGGTGGTCAAAATGTACAAATTCGTAGTTTTAAGATAAATAGATACTGGGATGTAACATCCAACATGATGAATATAGTTAACAAAATTGAATGGTATATTTTAAATTTGTTAAGAGAGGAAATCTTACATGTTTGCATCACAAGAAAACAAATTTATATCCTTTGAAAAAGAGTGAATGTGAACTAAACTTACTGTGGTAATTTTTCCACAGTATATGTAAATCAAGTCAATATGCTTGTACACCTTAAAAGTACAGAGTGATGTATATAAATTATATTAAATTTTAAAAATCACTTTATTTGATGGGTTAATATGCATGAAAAATGTTGTCAAATAAGAAAAGATATTAAATGATCCAAGGGTTTTTTTTTTTTTTTTTTGTGGAGGTAAATGTTATTAACATAGGTACTTCTGAAACTGTGTGAATTTCATAGAAGTGTGTTAATCATTTGACTGACTATGATAAGCCTAATATGATATTAGGTCATAAATTTGGTAATTATTTTAATAATATTGTATATTACAAAACAAATAATTTTCTTGTTGAATGAACTTTTGGCCTTTGTTTTCCTTTAATCTTTTTTTATGTTATTTTTAATTCAGTTTACAATGTTGTGTCAATTTCTGATGTAGAGCATGATTTTTCAGTCATATACAAATACACATATGTTCATTTTCATATTCTTTTTCACCATGAGCTACTACAAGATCTTGACTATATTGCCCTGTGCTATACAGGATAAACATGTGTAAACTCTACGTACACCTGTCACTATCTATATCTCAAACTCCTAGTCTGTCCCTTTCCACTGTCCTCCCACTTGGCAACCATAAGTTTGTACTTTAAGTTTGAGTCTGTTTCTGTTTTATATCTAAGTTCATTTGTCTTTTATTTATTTATTTATTTATTTATTTATTTATTGTTTGTTTGTTTGTTTGTTTGTTTGTTTGTTTGTTTATTTATTTATTTATTTTTAGATTCCACATATGAGTGATATCATATGGGTTTGTTTTTTTTTTTTTTTCTCTTTTGGCTTACTTCACATAGAAAGACCTTCTCCAGAGACATCCATTTTGCTGCAAATGGCATTATGTTGTCAGTTTTTATGGCTGAATATTATTCCATTGTATAAATATACCACCTCTTCTTTATCCAGTCATCTGTCGATGGACATCTAGGTTGTTTCCATGTCTTGGCCATTGTAAAGAGTGCTGTTAAGAATATTTGGGTGCAGGTGTATTTTGGAATTAGGGTTCCTTCTGGATATATTCCCAGGAGTGGGATTCCTGGGTCATGCAGTAAATCTATTCCTAGTCTTTTGAGGAATCTCCATACTGTTTTCCACAGTGACTGCACCAAACTGCATTCCCACCAGCAGTGTAGAATGGCCCCCTTTTCTCCACAGCCTCTCCAGCATTTGTCATTTGTGGACTTTTGAATGATGGCCATTCTGACTGGTGTGAGGTGATACTTCAATTTAGTTTTGATATGTATTTCTCAGACAATTAGTGATACTGAGCATTTTTTCATGTGCTTATTGGCCTATGTCTTCATTAGAGAATTGTTTAGGTATTCTGCCCATTTTTGGATTGGGTTGTTGGTTTGTTTTTCTTATTAAGTTGTATGAACCATTTATATATTGTGGAAATTAAGCCCTTGTAAGTATCATCTTTTGCAAATATTTTCTACCATTCCATAGGTTGTTTTTTGCTTTTTCATTTGGTTTTGTTTGCTGTACAAAAGTTTATATGTTTAATTATGTCCCATTAGTTTAATCTTGCTTTCATTTCTATTGCTTGAGTAAACTACCTTGGAAGAATATTGCTGAGATGCATGTGAGGTAATGTTTTGCCTATGTTTTCTTCTAGGAGGTTTATTGTATCTTGTCTTACATTTAAGATATGTTTGATCCATTTGAGTTTATTTTTGTGTATGGAGTAAGAGAATATTCTAACTTCATTGATTTACATGCAGGTGTCCAATTTTCCAGACACATTTTGCTGAAGAGACTATCTTTATTCCATTGTATGTTCTTGCCTTCTTTGTCAAAGATTAATTGACCAAAATTTTGTGGTTTCATTTCTGGGCTCTGTATTCTGTTCCATCAGTCCATATATGTCTGTTTTTGTACCAATACCATGTTGTCTTGATTACTGTAGCTCTATAGTATTGTCTGAAGTCTGGGAGAGTTATTCCTGCAGACTCTCTTTTTCTTCAGTAATGCTATGGTTATTCTAGGTCTTTTGTGGTTCTGTATAAATTTCATTATGATTTGTTGTAGTTCTGTGAAATATGTCATGGGTAATTTGATAGGGAATGCATTAAATCTGTAGATTGCCTTGGGCAGTATGACCATTTTAACAATATTGGTTCTTTCAATCCAGGAGCATGGGATATCTTTCCATTTTTAAAAGTCTTCTATAATTTCCTTAATCAGTGGTTTGTAGTTCTCCATGTATAAGCCTTTAACCTCCTTGGTCAGATTGATTCCTAGGTATTTTATTACTTTGGGTGCTATTTTAAAGAGGATTGTTTCTTTAATTTCTTTTCCTGTTGATTCATCAGTAGTGCAAAGAAATGCAACTGATTTTTGTACATTAATCTTGTATCCTGCTACATTGCCAAATTCTTTTATTAGTTCTAGTAGTTTTCGTGTAAAACTTTTAGGGTTTTCTCTATATAGTGTCATGTCATCTGCAAGCAGTGACAATTTTAACTCTTCTTTTCCACTTTTGATCCTTATTATTTCTTTTTCTTGCCTGATTGCTGTGGCTAGGACATCCTAGACTATGTTGAATAGGAGTGGTGAGAGTGGGCAGCCTTGTCCTGTCCCAGATTTTATTGTAAGATTTTCAGTTTTTGATCATAGAATATTATGGTGGCTATAGGTTTGTTATAAATAGATTTTTTTATATTGAGATATGTTCCCTCTATACTCACTTTGGTGAGGGTTTTTATCATAAATGGATGTTGAATTTCATGAAATGCTTTTTATTAATCTATTGAGATGATCATGTGGTTTTTGTCCTTTCTCTTGTCAATGTGGTGTATTACATTTGTTGATTTGCATCTGTTGAAACATGCTTGTGTTGTTGGGATGAACACAACTTGATCATGGTCTATGATAGTTTTTATGTGTTGTTGGATTCTGTTCGCTAATGTTTTGTTGAGGATTTTTGCATCTATGTCCATCAGTGATGTTCATCTGTGAATTTCCTTTGTTGGTAGTGTTTTTGTGTGTGTGTGTTTTTGATATGAGGGTGATTGTGGCTTCATAAAATGAGTTTAGAAGTATTCGCACCTTTTCAATCTTCTGAAAGAGTTTGAGAAGGACTTGTATGAGTTCTTTGCATGTTTGGTAGAATTCCCCAGTGAAGCCATCCAGTCCTGGACTTTTGTGTGTAGGGAGGTTTTTTTATTGCTAATTCGATTTCATTTCTAGTGATCAATTTGTTCAAGTGATCAATTTCTTCTTGGTTCAGTCTTGGTGGACTGTATGTTTCCAGAAACTTGTCCATTTCTTCTAGGTTATCCATTTTGTTTCCATGGAGTTGTTCATAATATTCTCACATGATATTTTGTATTTTTTTGGTATTGGTTGTAATTTCTCCATTTGCCATTCTTATTTTGCTTATTTGTGCTCCTTACCTGTTCTTCCTGAGGTTGGCCAGAGTTTTGTCAATTTTATTTACTCTTTCAAAAAACCAGCTATTGGTTTGATTGATTTTTTCTATTGTTTTTTAATATCTATTTTATTTCCTCCCTGATCTTTATTATTTCCTTCTTTCTGCTGACTTTTGGTTTTGATTACCCTTTTTTTTCTAATTATTTTATCTAGTAGGTTAAGTTGTTTATTCGAGATTGTTCTTCTTTTCAAGGAAAGCCTGTATTAATATAAGTTTCCCTTTTAGCACTGCCTTGCTGAATCCCAAAGATTCTGCATGGTGTGTTTTCATTGTTGTTTTGTGTCAAAGTATTTTTTACTTTCTTCTTTGATTTCATCATTGACCCATTGGTTTTTTAGTAACAGTTGTTTAATCTCCATGCTTTCCTTTTTATCGCTTTTGTTTTTCTGTAGTTGATTTCTAGTTTCATGGCATTGTGGTCAGAAAAGTTACTCGAAATAATTTCTATCTTCTTAACATTGTTGAGGCTTCCTTTGTGCCTGAATACATGATCTATCCCAGAAAATTTTCCACTTGCAGTTGAAAAGAATTTATATTCTATTTGGGGGGGTGTTATTGTTATGAAAATATCAACAAAGTCTAATTGTTTTATTGTATCATTTAACTTCTCTGTTCCCTTAGTAATTTTCTGTATGAAAGATCTGTCCAGTGATGTTAATGGAGTGTTAAAGTCTCCTACAATGATTGTATTCCCATCAATTTCTCCCTTTATATCTGTTAGTATTTGCTTTATGTATTTAGGTGCTCCTATATTGGAGGCATATGTGTTAACAAGTGTAATATCCTCATTTTGTATTTGTCCTTTAATCATTATAAAAAGTTCTTCTTTACTTTTCTTTATGGCCTTTGTTTTAAAGTCTATTTTTTCTGGTATCAGTATTGTTACTCCTGGTTTCTTGTCATTTCAATTTGTGTGTAATATCTTTTTCCATCCTCTCAATCTCAATCTATGTGTTTCCTTCTCCCTAATGTGGGTTTCTTTTATGCAACATATTGTAGGCTCTTGTTTTATTATCAAGTCTGCTATTCTATGTCTTTAGGTTGGAGCATTTAGTCCATTGACATTTACATTAATTATTGATAGATATGTATTTATTTCCAGTTTGAATTTAGTTTTGCAGTTGATTTTGTATTTCCTCTTTGTTCCTTTCCTTTTCTTTTTGTGGTTTAATAAATTTCCTTTGTTTTGTTTTGTGGGTTTTTTTTTTTTTCCAGTTTTTGTGACTCTGTTTTCAGTTTTTGTCTTATGGTCTCCCTATTTTGTATGTATATTAACCCAATACTATATCTGTTTGTTTTAAACAGATAGTAATATAAGCTCTAACCCATCCTACCAAAAACAAAACAAAACAAAACAAAACAAAAAAAAGAAAGAAAAGAAAAAGAAAAAAAGAAGAAAACCCTCTATATTTTCATGCTCCTCTCTCCCACTCTTAATGACTTAGATGTCTCCTTTTGCAATGTCATGTTTATTCTGTTGCATTTCATTGTAGTTACCACCTTCCCAATTATGGTTTTCTCCTTTCTATAGCATCTACTTCTTTTCTATTTAGAGTAGACCTTTCAATATTTCTTTTAGCATAAGTTTAGTGTTGCTAAATTCTTTTACTTTTTGCTTGTCTGTGAAGTTCTTTATCTCTCCTTCTATTCTAAAGGATAATCTTGATGGATAAAGTATCCTAGGTTACATTTTTTTTTCTCAGGACTTTGAGTATGTCTTGCCACTCCCTTCTGGCCTGTATTGTTTGTGTAGAGAAACCAGCTGAAAGTCTTATGGGGGTTCCCTTATAACTAACTCTTTGCTTTTCTCTTGCTGCTTTTAGGATCATTTCTTTATTCTGGAATCTGGACATCCTGATTATGATACGTCTTGGTGTGGGTCTGTTTGGGTTCTTCTTGTTTGGACCTTCTGAGCTTCATGCACTTAGTTATGATTCCTTCTTTAGATTTGGGAAGTTTTTATTCATTATTTCTTCAAATACCTTTTCAATCCCCTTTACTCTTTCTTCTCCTGGGACCCTTATTATGCATAGATTGGTACACTTTATATTATCCCATATGTCCCTTATGTTGTTTTCATTGGTTTTTATTTGTTTTTCTCTCAGCTTTTCTGATTGGGTGACTTCTGTTGTCCTGTCTTCTAAGTCACTTATTCACTCCTCTGCATTATCTAGCCTGCTTTTTACAGCGTTTAGCTCAGCTCTTATCTCAGCCAATGAGTTTTCCAATTTCATTTGGCTCCTCTTTATAGTTTCAGTTTCCTTTTTGACATATTCTCTGCCTCTAAACACAATCTTTTTTAGTTTCTTCAGTACTTTGATCACTTCTTTTTAGAAACCATCATCCAGTAGACTTTCAATGTCTATTTAATTGATCATTCTTGTAGGGGATTACTCTTTTTCATTTAATTGGGATTGGTTCTTCTGCTACTTTATTTTACTTATATCTCTCTGGAACTATGGCTTATGGAGTATCAGTTACCTACTGTGTTTCTTAAGGAGTTTTTAAATTCCTTTATCTAAAGTGGATTTGGAAATAAAACTAAAACAAAAAACAAATTTTAAAGAATAAAAATTTAAAACAGTATAATCAATAACAGAACAAAACAAAGAGAAATAAAAATGAAATTGAGACAAATTAAAAGTAATGATAATAATAAAACTTTTTTAATTTAAAAAATTGAAACAAAATATTTTATAATTAAAAATTTAAAAAGAAAAAGAAAAGGAAAGGAAAAAGTGGATGTGTTCCTGAGAAGACTTTGTGCTCTTAATAATTTTGTGGAGTGCTCCTTTTAAGTATAAGTGGTTGCTAAGTCTTCCTTCCATGTCTTTTGCCTGTTATTCCTTTGCTTAGGGGTGTGAAGAGTGATCTGATAGTCCGAGCCTACCCTTGTTATTACATGGGGCCTCCTTTTTGTTTTGTGGTTGTTGCTACTCCAGCCCTCACCCTGCTGCATGAACTCAGCTCACTGGTTCAAGGTCCTCTGGTCACATCTCTAGTCTATGCTGCTCCCAGTGCCAGTTGGTGAACAGGTTGCATTTTCTCCCAACACTGTGTCTGGGTGCAGTGCTATTGCCAGGTAGGCAGGTGTGTCATGCCCTGTCTTGATGCTGCAGTCAGGCACCACACTAGTGCATGGTAGGTGGGTGGGTTGCTCCCAGATCAGTGCAGCTCCCAGGTCCGTGTTGAGTCCACATACCACAGGAGGGCTCAGAGAAAATAGTTAACCAGAAGTTGCCCCTGCTCTGTGCAATAACTGTGCTCCTTGTTTATTTGTCTTAGATACATGAGTTCACAGAGGCACTGGGGCAGAATGATCCTATCTATCTGTGGCTGTAAACAAATCTCAGTCTTGCCTATGAGGCCCTACATACAGATTCAGTTTTCAACCCTGCCTCAGCCTGGGGGCTGCACACCTGAGGATATGTTGGCTGTAGTTGAGGCCCTCCTCTCTTCTTCTGAGAATGCACCAGTAACGGTACTGTGGGTCTGCAGAGACAAATGCTATGGCACCCTTCCCACCAGGGGCACACCATCAGTGTTGCTTCGCTTTTTTTTTTTCTTTCATATTTAATGAGGGACCCATATTTTTCTGATCTGTATTACCTCCCAGCAACAATGCACAGCACACTATAGTCCCCTGAGGCTGCCTCTGTACAGTTGGCTGAGTCATCTGCTCTATTTGGCAGCCTGTCCCAACCCACACTTGTGGTTCCCATCTAGGGCTGGGATTCATGGGGACATTTTATGCCCATTTAACTTAGTTCTATCAATCAAGGGCTATTCTGTACAGATCTGAGCCTTGGAGGTTCTGCCTCTGTCCCACTGACCTCTCTGTTGGAAAGGGGGAGACCCTTCTTCCCTTCACCCAGGTCTTAGTTTTTTCTTATCTCATTATCATGTTTGTTGATCATTTCCATAGCATTTATTTAAGTCTGTAATTATCTCCTTTGCTTCTCCCTCCCAGTGGTACTGGTCCTACACCATTTTCTTTTTCTTCCTTCTTTTCCCCTTTTCTCCTACCAGATTTATGGTGTATTTTGTCTTTTCAAGAAAGCAATTTTTGTCAAATTTCAGCAGATATTCTGATTGGATGGGTGGTGTGTGCATGGCAGTCTTGGTGTATTTGTGGGAGAGGGTGAGCTACAAGCGTCCTTCTACTCCTCTATCCTGGCCCTTCCTCCACATTCCATTTTTTAAAAATTTTTTTTAAAAATGGGAAAGGAGGGTATAAGAGCACTTATTGCATAGCAAAAATTTGTCCTTGTCGAAAAAGTTCTGGGCTTTGCCTTTGGCTCCTGTGAGGTTATATATGTCACAGTTGATGATCTTTGTTTAATGTAGGGCTCAGCGATACCCAGCAATATTAAGATGAATGTAACAGATGACTTTTGATAGGGCCAGACACATTGCTATTTATAGATTAGGAATAGTCATATCAGAAAGAGCACAATATGTAATAAAGCCCCAAAAAACTCAGGTACCAGAGAATGGGTAAGCTTTTCTAGTTGGCAATACTCTGCAATTTTTTACATTCAGACTCTGGGACAATAATTTATCCTGAAGTCAACAGGAATTTTGTATTGGGAAACTTCCCACACTGTGCTATGTGATTCTTCTTTTGTTCATTCTTTTATGGGTTTTCTTTCCCTGTTATAAACCATGACCATGAGTATAACGACTTTCAGTAAATTCATAGAATTTCAGTGAATAAGTCTACTGAGTTATCTAATTCAGTGAGGATTTTTTTTAAATCACTGTATTTGTAGTTAATGTCAACAGTAAGTGCAGTCTTGGAACTTCTAATCTGCTGTTTGGCTAACTCCACATACCCATGTACCCATCATCTACTTATAGTGGTTATAAACATTTTACCATAATTTTCTCATCATACTTTTTGCAGATTACAGATATCACATACTTAGCTCTAAATTCTTTAATCTCTGTCACTATAAAGGAAAAAATTGTACACCATATATAAAAATTAATCAAATGACTTATGTAGGCATCAAAACTATAAAAGCCTTAGAAGGGAACATATAAGTAACTTTCTTAACTTTGGAGTATGTAATGGTTATTTAGATATAAACCAAAAGCACAAGAAACCAAGTAAAAAAAGCTGAATATTATCAAAATTTAAAACTTTTATGCTTCAAATAATAGCAGTAAAGAAGTAACATGACAACACACAGAGTAGGGGATGGCTTTGCAAATTATATGTCTGATAAGGGTATATGCCCATAATACAAAAAAAGAACTCTTAAGTGAACAATGAAGGGGCTTTAAACTCATATTTCTGGTTAATAAGTATGTGAAAAGATGTTCAAGATAATTAGTCATTAGGTTAATGCAAGTTACAGCCATAGTGGCCAATCACTTCCCATTAACTACTATGGTTATAATCAGAAAAATAAACAATAAAAATATTACAGAGGACATGGAGCAAATGTAGTATTCATACACTGCTGATGGGAATGTAACATGCTGCAGTCACTTTGGAAAAGGCTGGCAATTCCCCCTTATTTTAAACATATAGTTACCATTTTTCATAATAACCAAGGAAGAAATAACCCTAGCGTCCACTAACCTATGAATGGCTACATAAAATGTAGTATAGCTATAGAATGAAAACTTATTTAGCAATAAGAGAAATAAAGTACTAATTTATGCTACAAAATGAATGGACCTTAGAAACACGTTAGATTAAAAAAGCTTGTCACAAAGGACAACTATTACAGTTTCATTTATATGAAATGTCCAGACTAGACATCTAGAGACAGAATATAGTTTAGTGGTTTAGTGGCTGCCTGAAGCTGAGAGGGGTTGGGAGTAGTGACAGCTAAGGAATAATTAAATTGACTGTGATTATGGATGTAAAACTGTGAATATATTCAAAGTCATTGACTTATACACTTCAACTAGGTGCACTATATATTTTGATCAATTAGATCTTGAGAAACCTGATTAAAAAGGGACATAGGTATTTTTCTTTTTTGACTTCAATATCATAATTATATCTAACATATTAACTAATGTGTCAAATTATTCTATTGCGATATTGAGGGCAATTATTGGTTTAAGGTGGTAAAAGACTAATTTCTGAGGTTTTTTAGGCTTGAAAATGCTAATTTATTAACTCTATTATCCCTTCCTGTCTATAAATATGAACTGGAATTCTCCAGTAAAGAAAAGCAACTTTTTACCTTCTTCGGCTACTTAGTTACCCTAAAATACAATCTGTACTGGAAATGTTTCATTTGCTTCCTTTTAATGATCAGTTTTCAGAGTAAGGAGATTGATGCAAATGCTGCCTCCCACTGAAAGGAACCAGGGATCCTTGGAGATCTGGCAGGTCCAAGATCTGGAGCAGGGGATGCACATCATGAGCCAGGACATCCTGTGTCAGCTTTTCCAAGACAAAGAAGACAAGGACTATGTCTGCAGATAAGGGAGTCATCTTCAAGTGGTTACTTCTCATCAAAAGTAGGACAATGTGAACAGCAAAAATTCATGGAATAATTGCCTGGAATGTACAAAATGTACAAAATCAACCAGTCCCTAACAATCCACAATAAAATGAAAACCAGAACAAAACAGGAACAAAAGTCAACCTCATTTGGTCCCAGTGAAGATGAATATTCACCCAACTCCTTCCCATGAAATTCATCATTAAAGAAAGAGCAGGCTTTCTTGAGAGGCAAGGTGAAGGTAGAATTAGCCAATTTTCTAGTAGTTCCATGTAATCTGATGCTTCTCTGGGGATCTCCTTTCATGTGAGTCAGAGCAGTCACTACTGGACATTAGATCAATGATAAAGACTCCTCCAGGGCCCTCAGTGAGTGGCACATGGCATTCAGAACTCAAGTAGAGAACTCCAGGCAATATAGTAGGAATTACCTCCCAGGGTTTAGATAGGAGAAGGAGGAAGTTTTACAGTGGGGAAGCTAGAAGGTTCTTCCAGGGGAAAGAGGGTTTACAGTGTTGTGATGAGGTGGGGGAGTATTCTAATGAGAGGAACAATAGAAAGTCAGTTAAGTTGAACTTAGCTTCACTTTTTGTTAAATTTTGTATTTTAAATCTATTTGAGAAAAAATGCCTTCCAACTGGGCAGCGCCAAATGGGAAGTCCAGAGCTACATTTTAGTGTGAGTCAAACTGAGAGAGTTGTAAATGGTCTAAATTAAGTAAAGACCAAACAGCTCAAGTTGCTGCAAACACTTTCTAGAATAAGATAGCAATTGAGAAAATGAATAATAAGACTATACATGCATATAGCACTTACTATACGGCAGGCCTTTGCCACAACTCTGTGAGGTCCATCTTGTGGCTCTCATCCCCATTTCAGAGGTAAAAAACTGGAAACAGTGTGGTTAGTTACTTGTCCAAAGTCACACAGCTATGTAGTAAAGCCAGGTAGCTTTTACTATTGTACTCACTGCCTCTTACTTTACTCTAACCACATTAAAGGAAGCAATTGAAGAAATCTTTCCATTTTTAAAAAACTTTTTTATTCATTTATAATCATTTTACAATGCTGTGTCAAATTCCAATGTACAGCACAATTTTTCAGTTATACATGAACATATATATATATACATTGTCACATTTTTTCTCAGTGAGCTACCATAAGATCTTTTATAATTTCCCTGTGCTATACAGTATAATCTTATTTATCTATTTTACATTTTGAAATCCTAGTCTATCCTTTCCCACCCCCACCTCCTTGGCAAACACAAGTTTGGATATGTCTATGACTCTGTTTCCGGTTTGTATTTATGCTTTGTTTGTTTGTTGTTGTTATTTTTTTTTAGATTCCATATATGAATGATCTCATATGGTATTTTTCTTTGTCTTTTTGGCTTACTTCACTTAGAATGATATTCTCCAGGAGCATCTATGTTGCTGCAAATGACGTCATACTGTCGGTTTTTATGGCTGAGTAGTATTCCATTGTATACATATACCACCTTTTCTTTATCCAGTCATCTGTTGATGGACATTTGGGCTGTTTCCATGTCTTGGCTACTGTAAATAGTGCTTCTATGAGAATTGGGGTGCAGGTGTCATTTTGAAGTAGGGTTTCTTCTAGATATATGCCCAGGAGCGGGATTCCTGGGTCATTAGTTAAGTGTATTCCTACTCTTTGAGGAATCTCCATATTGTTTTCCACAGTGGCTGCACCAAACTACATTCCTACCAGCAGTGTAGGAGGGTTCCCTTTTCTCCACACTCTCTCCAGCATTTGTCATTTGTGGACTTTTGAATGATGGCCATTCTGACTGGTGTGACTTGATACCTCATTGTAGTTTTGATTTGCATTTCTCTGGTAGTTTGTGATATTGAGCATTTTTTCATGTGCCTGTTAATCATTTGTATGTCTTCATTGGACAATTACTTGTTTAGATCTTCTGCCCAATTTTGGATTGGGTTATTTGTTTTTTTCTTATTAAGTCATATGAGCTCCTTATATATTCTGGAGATCAAGACTTTGTTGATTTCATTTCAAATGTTCTCCCATTCCGTAGCTTGTCTTTTTGTTTTACTTATGGTTTCCTTTGCTGTGAGGAAGCTTGTAAGTTTCATTAGGTCCCATTTGTTTATTCTTGCTTTTATTTCTAATGCTGAAGTAGACTGTCCTTGGAGAACACTTTTGAGATCGATGTCAGATAATGTTTTGCCTATATTTTCTTCCAGAAGGTTTATTGTATCTTGTCTTATGTTTAAGATATGTTTGATCCATTTGAGTTTATTTTTGTGTATGGTGTAAGGGAGTGTTCTAGCTTCATTGACTTACATGTTGCTGTCCAGTTTTCCCAACACCATTTGCTTCTTTTTAAAAGTAGGCAGAAGACCTAAACAGGCATTTCTCCAAAGAAGACATCCAAATCTATTCTGTCCATTTTTGACCCTGGGAAAAGTCATATCCTATGAATGAAGGGTGCTGTCTTCCATATCTCCACCAAATGGTGTAGGGGAAGTGCAAATAAAAATGCCACAAAGCTATGCTACCATTTTAAAGTTACTTTTTTCTTGATTCAGTTTATTGCTGTATACTTTCAACCATTTCCCAGAGTTCTATTAAAGTTTATTTTAATAATATTTATTTCAGTGTCTCTGATGAAATTTGAATTCATAGGTTTATTTACTTCACCATTTTCACTGGTATCATCTAAAATATCTTTGTAAAGATTGTCTTTACAAAATATGTAAAATATGTGAAATCATTATTAATGCCCCAAAGATCTAAGACCAGTTTCTAAGGAATACCTCTCTAGGGAGCTCTGTAAGATCTTAGACCAAGTTCTATGGTTCAACCAGGATCATATTACAATCAAAGGAAGATGCTAAAGTGATTTGATCAGGGACTACCTGGGTAGAGACATGTGAGTCCTGTTAAAGGGTAGGATTGATCGGGAGAAGTCTGAGTCTCTGCTTTATAAAGGAAGGAAAGATCTAAATTACTAGAAATGATACTTGTAATGTTAATAAATTTAGGAGAAGAGGTCCCTGTCACCAATTTCTGTGCACAGTCAGGCAAATGGGGAGGAGGGCAACACAGGCATGTGGCACGCATTCTTTTCCTTCTGCCTCAGGAAACACAACTAGAGTTTGATCAAACTTGCCTGAATTGGGCAGAGGCTAAGTGAAAGGACACTGGCTGAGGCATCTCATTGTCAGAGAGCATCCCTTCCTATGATAAAGGTTCCATCATGATGACACACAAGCAAAGAAATGGGCATAGGGTCTTCCAGTTTCCCCAACCCCAGGAAGGTCTCAGGAACCACTGGGAGGAATGGGAGCCTCACACCAGGATGAGGATGCGAGTCACAGGTCAAAGAGGTGAAGTGAGCCTGTGAGCCACTGGGGACTGCAGACCTGTCTTTCTGCCTTTGACTCCCTGGTTGAGTCATGTGGAGGGTAGTTGGAGGGGTTGCATGTCCCTCTCATGTGGCATGTCCCACTTGTTGGTGTCATGGAGGGAAAGAGCCCTGGTCCAGGGCAAAACAGAATCTCATTCTCCTGGTGACCTGGGGAAACTGGCTCGGGTTGGAGCCTCACAGAGGCTGCTGTTCCCACTGATTTCTGTGTCCTTTACTATTGCCTGCGAGAGTGGGTCTGGCCACAGGTGTTAGCAGTATGTCAACAAGGAATTCAGCCATTTGCAGGAGTGTTTGTGGAGAGCTTAATGTTGGGAGTGGCTTCTTTCAGAGCAGAACTAGTCCCAGCTGGAATGAAGGAGGAAGATGAGAGACATGGAAGGAGCAGAGGGAGTGAGAAATGTGTGTTTACAAGTGACCTCAAAGTGGAGATTACAAGTGATTTCAAAGATTCAAAGATCCAAGAGTCCCACAGCTGCTTGGAGCAGGACCCATGTCACCCTGGAAACCCTCCCATTGCCAAGCAGCCTCACAGTCATCATGAGACTTGGCTCCCAGCCTGCTTTAGGGGCAGACGGTTAGCGGATGGAACATGGGACCCATCCCTGGAGAGACAGGAGCAGGTGTGACCAAAACTCCTAGGACTCTGCATGCAAATTCCAGTGATGTAAGAGATTGTAGATCGTTCATTCGTTCTTATTTATTCCATCCTTCCTTCATCAAAGAAAGACTGAGAGTTTGTTACCTGCTAGGCCCTGTGCTGGTTGTAGGTGCAGACTGGGGATAGAGGAAACCAAGTCCTTTCCATTTTACTCCAGTGAGAGTGATACCCAGCACATTAGGAAATAAACACATGATTTCTAATCCAGGACAAGGAGCTTGTGCATTACCTGCTTGATGGCAGGCAGGCCTGGACTCTTCTGTCACTGACTGTGATTGTTGATGCAAGTAACTTAATTTTCCATTTCCTTTCACTTTCCACACCAGCATCTGAGCTGAGGATGCTCAGGAAGAAAGATCTGAACCAACAGCTGGCTCCTCGGTTCATAGATGTGCAGTAAAGCCCCCATGGTGTAGAAGACACTGGGGCTGTCATCTAGGCATGACACTAATTGGCTAGTCATGTCTGTGTGATTCTGATTCAGTGACTGTATCCCACTGTAATTCAATTTCATGCCCGTACAATAGGATAAATGGTAAATGGTCTCAGGCTTGCCCTGTTGCCTGTATGTTAACTTTAAATCATTCATAATTAACTGTATAACCTGGGCATAGAGGAGCCAGCAAAAAAAAAAAAAAAAAAAAAACCAAAAACAAAAACAAAACTGCACCTACTATTATTTGCATCCACAGGGGTGGGCTCCCTGGGCTATACCCTGGTGGGTTAGGACTTGCCAGTAGCATCTTCTCTCCTCTCTTCCTCCCTGGGATGCTGACCTTCCTCTGGAGTCTCCTCAGTCCTCAAGGCAGTTGGCTAATCATGTGGGGACCTAGCCCATCTTGCTTTCCATGCTGAGTCTCAGATGAAGGACCAGGGTCCACCCCAGCTCAAATGTGGCCCTTGGGGCCAAGCTCTGGCTGGTGACCAGTTCAGAAGCCATGGGACTCAGGCAGCTGGGAAATTGTTGTTCCTAGTCAGTGCTGTGCAGAGGCCAAAACCCAACAGTGACTCAGGCTCTCTAGGGTCACTGGAGTCAGGAGCCCTGGGACACAGCCTGGGGAGGGACTTCCTGCAGCTGGGTGTCTCTGTGACAATCCCAGGGGGCCTTCAAGCCAGACCCATACTGAATCCTACAGGGTATTCCTCAGGGTCATGAACACAGGAGGTGGCCCAGGAGGTTGGACTGAGACTGATCTCCCTCTCCTGAGTTACTCCCATCAGACTGGTCCTTCTTTCTGCAGAAAATATCTGCAGGGTCCAGATTCCAGTAAAGGAATTCTGGTCCTTTCAACTCTGTCTACACTGTGTACGTCTTGCACTAAAATTTGAAACCCCATCACAGGATATAATGCAGAGAGGGATAGAGGCAAAGTCCAGGCCTGTCAGTCCTGTATGTGTGAATAGACTTCACCCCACCCAACACCCAGAGGTCACAGAGGAACCACTCAAGTGTACTTGCATTCCTTTAGTTATTGATGTTTCTTTACCACCAATCATTGTAATAGTTAAGGTTAAATCTCTTCCATGGTTCATGGTGAGTCTCTCAACATGCAGGGATCCACTGGCAAATAATGTCTGTCAATCTGTGTTTTGTTGCCCTTTGTGAAATTCTTGATTGGTTAAGTTATATGTTTCAATAATTAAAAAAGCAAGTATGCCATAATCCAGGAACCAGGCAAACCTTTCAATATTCTGTGGCACATCAACAGGATTTAGCATAATACTCTTCTCCTCTCCAGCATCTGCTGGCTGTGTTACAAAATTGAGTTCAGTAGTGATGGGCAGGTTCCAGAAGGTTAAGAGTGAGACTAAGAGGGAAGAGAGAGAAATCAACTGGCAATCTGACCTAATTATTGGGATGGAAAAAAGAGGCCCTGGGTCCTGAGCAGGTCTCCTCATCCCTCAGACTTGATGTGTGCTTTCTTAATATGTATGTGCATGTGTGTCTCCTACTGGTTCAAGGTCAGCAGTGTGACACCCCCCCCCCCCATTATTTCAACCCGTCTGATCTTGTTATTTCCTCTGTTTCCCCAGGTGCCTGCCTGGCTCACTCCCTCACTGTTCTCACACTCCTGCTCACCCTTGGAGGGTCATGTTGGGAGATGCTCTCCTCACCATCTGCTCTAAAGAGTAATCTCACACCTGGGCATATATCCAAAAGGAACTTAACTTCAATAAGACACCTGCCCCTCAGTGTTCATAGTGGCACTATTTACAATAGCCAAGACATGGAAACAGCCTAAATGTCCATTCACAGATGACTGGGTAAAGGAGATTTGGTATATTTATACAATGGAATACTATTCAGCCATAAAAACCAACAACATAACGCCATTTGCAGCAACATGGATGTTCCTGGAGAATGTCATTCTAAGTGAAGTAAGCCAGAAAGAAAAACAAAAATACCATATGAGATCGCTTATATGTGGGAACAAAAAAAAGGGAAAGGAAAAGACAAATGAACATAAATACAAAGGAGAAACAGACTCATAGACAGAATACAAAGTTGTGGTTGCCAGGGGCAAGGGTGGTGGGAAGCCAGACGGGAGTTCAAAACTTGTAGATACCGACAGGCATATATAGATAAACAAGTTTATGCTGTATAGCACAGGGAAATATATAAAAGATCTTGTTAGCTCTCAGCGAAAAAAAAATGTGACAATGAACGTATGTATGTTCATCTGTAATTGAAATTTGTGTGCTACACTGGAATTTAACACAACATTGTAGAATGACTATAAGTCAATAAAAAGTGTAAAAGAAAATAAGAAACAAAATAGAGAGAAAGGAATATAAAATAGTTCCTTCATTTTCAGCAAACAATATACAAAATCTAAAAGTAATGAATCCTTTGCCTCACTATGAATACAATCCAGATTTTCAAACAACTACGGGACTTCCTATGAGCTAGAATCTAGAGATATAACTTAATGTACAAACTTATTTTTACGTAGCAAGATAAAATCCCCTAAGTTGAGCAACAGACTAAGAAAAAAAAATCTTGTGGTTTTGTATATGGTTTGTAGAATTCTTCTTTGAACAAGAGGCAGATTGTTTGAGATTCCAGAATGTGAGTGACATAGTACATTGACGGCAGACATAAATAATGATGTTGTCATGGTAACTTATTACTTACTGGTGTTTGTAAATTTCACATAATACAAATAACAAAGCTCTAATATATTAATTGATGACTGTCTTTTGTGACTCAACTGGTGGCAACCAACCTGAAACTTATTAGCTAGTAGTTTTTGCTAGGAAAACTATTGCTACTGTAGTTAAATGAACCAACTTTTACAATGTTCCCAAAAGTTCCACGTGCTATTCTTTCATCTGCAGAATCACACAATCAGTAATGCAAAACTCATGCTGTCTAGGAACTCTACAGCAGACTCCATTTCATTTCAATGGAAAGAAAAAATGTTGGCTACGATAAAGATAAAAACAAAACTTTAGTGCCTTACAAGACAATAAAACTGTAATTTTTAGGATTATCCTTTCTAAGGAACAAAAATCAGTTGCATTTTAAGGGACTAAAATTAATGGTAAGTTAGTGTACAAATTAAAATTCTACTACATAGAGTCCAGGTTTTAATCAATGGTACATAGTAAGTCAAACAAAGATACACTTCCACAGAAAATTAAATACCCTCCCAGACTGTTGAAGCCTTAAAACAGTTTGGTAAACAGTGAGTTAGAATGACTCTGAAAGCACATGCAGTCGTCATTTTGCTTATTTCCAATAATCTATAATTTTTTAACGCCACACAGATGAAAAGCATAATATTTTTGTCAGAATGCCACACATAAAGCATTCTAGCTAAACTGAAGTTCAGTGAAAGGGAGTTTAACGGGTCTTATTCTCTGAAAGTGTCTTATAATTCCTCCCAGAGATTTATGCCGTGAAAAGCTTGACTAACTATAGAAACCCCCTGATATTTCAATATACAGAAGGGTTTGTCTTTCTAACAGCAAGTTTGGCCATGCACCCAAGGCAGAGGTAGTCCCCTCTCCGGCCAGGTCAGCCACCTGCAGGGGACTTTGTGTCAACATGCGCCTGTCAGCAAAGGTTTTGGGGGTGTAACTGACCACAGCTGGTCACAGCTGCACAGTCTACATTTTGCCAGCCCATGCTTGCAGCCAGAAAGTCCTTTGGCATGTTGCAGTGAACAAAACCAAAAGCCCACAGGCCACCCTCAGGCAGAGGAAACCACAAGTAGGCTCCCAGGCTCCCAAATTGCATTGACCCAATTCATTTTCAGTATCTGAACTCCTGTGACCCTAGGACTATGCAATACTGACTGAGCAGGCAAACACAGTATTAAAGTTTTTGACAAAGGCAGCACCAGCTCTGAGTCTGTTTTCTCAGCTATACAGTGGAAATGAGAAGACTTAACTTAGCTACATTGCAAAATTGTTTAAAGATTAATAAAATTGTATGTTAAAATAACTGTTTGTAATAAAAAATAGTTATTATTATAAAAGGCATGGATGTCAGCTGAGATGCATGCTTTATATACTTTAATTCAAATCACATACAGAGCCACAAAGCTGTTGGCTATAAGGATATGTATCACAAATACCATTATTGCATATCAATCACCTTAATGATAATATGACCTCAAATTTGTTTACAGTAGCAGTATGCCCAGCTCTTTTCCAGAGACCCTCTTAGGAGTAGTTATTCGACTTTATTCTCAGCAGTTAGACCTAAGCAGAAGTCTTCTTGGAACAGGGGTAAACTTGAGAGGTTTTGTTTCCTTCATAAAAGAGAATGAGCCAGTTGATGTGGCCTTTCCCTCTTTCTTTCCTGTTTTCCACTTGCCTTGAATGTAGAAGTGATAAATGTAACCCTGAATGGAAAGGAAAGGCCAAGAAACTTCCTGTTATGTGAGAAAATAAACTCTTTTAAGTTAAACCAGTCTTAATGGGTTTGGTTTCTTGTTGCTGAACACAATACTAAGTGATTAAATGTGTGTGAAGCAATAAAAGAGGTATTCCTTCAGGTGTTTGGTTAGTTAGTAACACCATCTTCTTTATGGAAGCTCAAGGTTCTTAAGTCTAGTCCTTGGCTTTTCTTATCAAACCAAAAGGACCCCTATAACAATCAAATAGAAGCTTGAATAATTATCTTCTAATGGTCAACAAAACAAAATAAAGCATAAGTTGATTCCCAAATATAAAGTTGGCTGGTGACACAGAGCAACTTCTTTCAAATACTTAGTCAATTATTCCTTTAAGTTACAGAAATATTTTGGAATTAAAAGGATGCAAACTTATTAATTGATTTATCACATTAAACTTTTGTACTTGCTAAATGCCTGCTATAGGAAATATGAACAATAATAAAACAAATGGCATTAATTTGGTTACGTTTTTTGGAGCTTCTGTTCTCTATTGACTTCTGTTGAACTATTCTCAGCTTACAGCCTGAAGATGACTAACAGAACTGTCAAATCTCAGATGATAAAATTGATCCTAAATAGATGAAAGGAAAACTAGAACTTGTACATTTTTACTAGGATATTTATACTAAAACTAGTAGTCCTAACACTCTCTAAATTATATCACACTAAGTATTTTAGGATTAGAATTCTTGCTAGGAGGAATTCCAACAGTTAGAGGAAAAATAACTTCGATATTAGCAAATACTTATGAGCCTAGTGAGTTCCAAGGACCCTCTTAAAAGATTTAACATTTAATTCCCCAAATACCTTAACATGTGAAAACAGCTAAATGGTATTTTACACGTGAAAACTGGTGGCTGTGTTTACCTCACAGTTTAGAAATTTGCTTAGGTTATATACCAAAAAAAAATACAATTATAAATATTTTGTATATGAATATATATGTGAAAATAAAAATAAAGATTTTTTAATGCCATAAATTGCAACTAGGAAATCCTTTCAACTGACGTAATGAAATGGGCACTCACTTGGTGACTAGGTGGGTGTCAGGAGGCCTTGACCAAAGCAAGATGTACTGTTTAGATATATTTGTTTGCTCCAAACTGTATACATCATTGACTACTCAAGTAAAAAAAAAAAATCCTTAACCACTGTGGCTTGCTTTGTCTTTGGACTCTTAATGAATACCTATTTGTTCTGAAGGACTTGGAGGAGACTTGGAAGGCAACCTAATGTAATACTGACTCTGTAGTCAAATTGACCTGGGCCAACATTCCCAAGCTTGCTATCTTGGGCAAGTCATTTAGGCTTTTTTAGTTCAATTTCCTCGTCTATAAAATGGGTGAATATATTACACACCTAGGAGTTTATAGGATAGCACACTTAAGTTAATACAGTACTTGAAACATGCTAAGTGCTCAATAGTTTTTAACTAATTTTGTAGGGCTTTTTGGCAACTTCTACTCAACACCAAAAAAGAAAACAGCCAAATAAAAAAATAAGAATTGGATTTAGATAGATATTTCTCCAGATACATACAATTGGCAATAGGTACATTTGAAAAAAGGAAACAAAGTTTTGGCAAGGACATGGAGATACTGGAATTATTATACACTACTGATGAGAAAGGAAAATGTTGCAGATGCTATGGAAAACAGTATAGTGCTTCCTTAATAAGATAAAAATAGAATTAATATATGGCCATAAATGCTGAGGTAAGGGATAATACTAAGGGAGCAATTAATTCAAACATAAATATTAATTTGAAAATTACCACATATAAGATTAAAACTATAAAAATAAATAACACTGAGCAACTCTTCTCAGGGAGCACACAGAGCAGCCGGGGTAAAGATATAAAAAGTACACAGGTCAAAGATGCTCACAGATATCAAGAGGTCAATTTATAAACAAAATGAGAATTTGAAGAGACATAAAATATTTTTAAAATATCAACATGAGTAAAATAATCAAACTAAAATTTCAACAGAAATTTCAACAGCAGATCAGATCAAGTGGAAGAAAGAAATCAATAAACTCAAACAGGGTAGCAATAAGGGACTGACACAATGAGATGTGGAAAAAGAGAAGTCAGAGAACACAAATATTGCATGATATCACATATATGGAATCTTAAAAAAGCAAACTCATACATACAAAGACTAGATTGGCAGTTGCCATAAATAAAACAGTGCTGTGGGTGGGTGGAAATGGGTAGACGTCAAAATTTAAATACTAATATAATGTTGTATGTCAGTTAAAACTCAATTAAAGTGGGGAAAGTATAAAAGAATGAAAAGAGTATAGATAGCTGAAGGAACTTATGAGACCTTATAAAGCAAACAACATATGCTTTAGAAGGAGAAGAGAGAAAGAAGCAGAAGGCTTAAAAAAAAAAAGTCATAAAACTCCTGTGAAACCACAAAGCACACCAATAATCAAAAAAATTGTAGGAAAGAACAGAGCTGAGGGTAGTACATTTCCTGATTTCAAACTATATTACAAAGCTACATTAATCAAAACAGTATGATATTAGTGCAAATCGACATGAACAGAATTAAATCTCAGAAATGAATCCACATGTATACATTCAACTAATATTTGGCAAGGTGTCAAGAATATTCAAAGGGGAAAGAGTAGTTGCTTCAATGTATAGTGTTGGGAAACCTAAACGTTCACATGAAAAATGTAAATATGAACTCCTATCTTACACCATACACAAAAATTAACTCAAACAGAAGACCTGAAATTTCTAGAAGAAAACAAAAAGGGTTATCTTGGTAATGACTTTTTTGGATTTGCCAATTCAAAAGCACCAAAGGAAAGGTAACAAAAATGAAAATAAATAAGTGGGATTACATCAAACTAAAAAGCTTTCACACAGCAGAGAAAACCATCAACAAAATGAAAAGACAATCTCCTGAATGAGAGAAAATATTTACAAATCATATATCTGATAAAAGATTAATACCCAAAATATATAAAGAACTTATATAACTCAATAGCAAAAAAAAAAAAACCTGATTTTTAAAATAGGCAGAGGAACTGTGTACACATTTTTGAAGGAAACATGCTCATGACCAACCGATAGATGAGAAGTTACTCGTAACTACTAATCATCAGAAAATTACAAGTCAAAAAACAAAATGAGATGCTTAGCTCACACCTTTTAGAATGTCTATCATCAAAAAAACAAGAGGTAACAAGGGTTGGTGAGAGTATGAAGAAAAGTAAATCCTTCTGCTAGTGTTAGTAGGAATGTAAGTTGGTGCAGTCACTATGGAAAACATTATGGAGGTTACTCAAAAAACTAAAAATATGACTACCATAGGATCCAGCAGTCCCACTGCTGTGTATGTATCCAAAGGAATGAAAACAAGATATTGAAGAGATATCTGCACTCTCATGTTCATTGCAGTACCAGTTACAATGGCCAAGATATGTAAGCCACCTGTATCTACGAAAAAAAAAATGGGTAAAGACATAGTGTATGTAAAGTTGACCTTTGAACAACATGGGTTTGAACTGCACAGAACCTCTAAGTAAGTGTCTTTTTTTCAATAAATACGCAATTCATTACTATGCAGTCCATAAACTGTTGAATCTGAGAATGCAAAACCACAGATGCAGATAGTCAACTGTAAACTTATAATTGGATTTTTTACTTCACAGGGGTTGATAACCCTAATTCTTATATCGTTTAAAGGCCAACTGTATACAGTAGACTGTTACTCAACCATAAGAAAGAGGAAACCTTGTAACCTTTGCACTTGCAAGAACATGGCTGGAGCTAGATATTATCATACTAAGCCAAGCAAGTCAGACAGAGAAAGACAAATACTGTATGATATCACTTAACTGTGAAATCTAAAAGAAAATTAAACTCAAAGAAACAAGTCGCAAGAGCATGGGGGGTTAAGGAAATAGTGAGAGGCTGGTAAAAGTTATAGACTTCCAGCTATGAAATGAATGAGATATGAGGATCTAACATATAGCATAGTGAGTTTAGTTGGTAACCCTATACTGAATATCGCTTAGTTGAAATTTTGTGAAAGAGCAGAACATAATGTTTTCACAAAAAAAGGACAAATACGTTAATAGTGTGAGGATGGATGTTTAGATGTATTAATTAATTTAGATGTGGGAAATCCTTATACAGCAGATATGTATATCATATAATCATGATGTACATTTTGTATATTTTAAAATTTTATTTGCCAATTTTAAGAAGCTGAAAAAAAGAATAATATAAAAATGCCAATAAATACACTAACTGGCTTAATAAATAAAAGTTTATAAATACACCTTAAGTACCTTTTCATATCTCCCCTGATCATATTTTCTATTCCTAATATACCACTGTTTTAGTGGTACCATTATTATGAATTTTGTATATTGGTATTTCTTTATTTACTTAAGTGTGCACCTAAAATATATAATATATGTCCTTTGTCTTTATACAACAAATTTTAGTGACTACCTATTACATATCCATGGTGTTCTATGCTCTGGAAAACATGGTAGTGAGCATGAAACAGATGAATAAGAACCTTTTATTACATAATGGGCAATAAAACCCATTTACAATAGTAACATAAATAATAAAGAATGTTAAGAATAAATATAAAAACATATATATAATCTATATGTGGGGGAGCAGTTATAAATGCTAGGATGAGAGCTGACAGTATGCAGGGATAAAAGAAAATTGAAGTAGAGTATTGAGGAAAGATTTCCTAGGGCCTTATTTAAACATGTCCTAACTTGTCTTGACTTCCAATCACTTTAGTTATGATAACTTGAAAGTTTTGTGACTAGATGACCTGATAATCAGCTCTGCCATTAAGAGAAACAGTGAAACCTGAAAGCTGGCTTGAAGAGGAAGATAATACTTTATGTTGGTAACCAACATAACATTATTGATAACTTACTATATAAATTTCCTAGGGCTACGTTAACTAAGTGTCAAAGGCTGGGTGACTTGAAACAACAGAAATTTATCATCTCAGAGATCTGGAATCTGGAAGTTCAAAATCAAGGTGTCAAGGTTGATTCCTCCCGAAGGCTATGAAAGAAAGGTCTGTTCCCTGTGTTTCACCTGCTGGTGATTGACAGTTCTTAGCATTTCTTGGCTTGCCATAGTAAAACTGAAAATCTCTGCTTCAGCTGTCACATGGCATTCTCCCTGTTTGTTTATGTATCTGTGTCCAAATTTCCTTTTCCTTATAAGAGCAAAAATCAATAGATTAGGGCTCACTCTAATCTAGTATAACTTTATTTTAACTTGATTACTTCTACAACAAAACTATTTCTAAATAAAATTATATTCCAATGTGCTGGGTGGATATACATTTTGGGAGAACCTCACTCAGGCATATAAGCAAATATGAGCAATAAATCTTACTGGTTCTAGGCCAGAAGGTATTTGGAGTTCACAGGTGACATATGGAGGTAATGGGGAGTGGTCAATTCTATTAGGGAAGCAGAAAAGTATTTCTAGAAAAAGAAAGGATCCTTTGGCTGATTCGTGAACAGCAAAACAAAGGGAAGAGTGCTCTAGATTGGAATGACTTATAATAAAGGCAACAGCACTGTAAACTTTTTGATGGGTGGAAAACTAACATAGGTTCTGTGAGACTGAAACAATGGGAAGCCAGAGAGGGGAGAGAAAGTGTAATGTTATAGAAATAATCAGGGATAGCCAGTAAAGATTTTTATGGGCCAGCTATGAAGTATGGATTCTATTTTACGGCCTAGAGGGCCATTAGAGGGTATTTAGGTTTTACCAGATACTTTGAGAAGTAAGATGGGGGGTGAGTTGGAGAGAAACCATGTGAATTAATTAATAGACATAGAGAACAATGATGAAGATGTAGTAACAACAAAATAAAAGAGGCAAGGGAATGACCTCAACGATGATCCTCCAGTCTCTGGCTTAGATGGAATGTACTTCATTGATGAAATAAACCACACCATGTCTGTCTTATTCACTGCTTTCTCTTCTTTGTGTAAAAATGGTGGTAAGCACAAGGTAGGTTTTCATACAAAATAAAGTATTGATCATGATGCCACATGAAAGGCTGCAAATAGAAGACAATGGGTGGGATTTGGAAAAAATAAAATTAATTAATTTTCAGACATACTGAGTTTGAGAAATAGTTGAACAAGTGAATCTAAATTGGAATCAAAAGGTAGCTGGGCTGGAAGTATTGATTTGAGGCTCAGAGTTTATGGTAGTGAAGATACAGAGATGGAGAGTTTAGGTTGCTTGAGGTGTGTGTGTGTGTGTGTGTGTGTGTGTGTGTGTGTGTGTTTATTTTGAAGAATTAGGCTGTGAAGGTACTGTATTTAATGGAAGAATGAGAGTTGAGGAGAGATTTCCGTTATCTCACAGATCTGACAGGTTTGTGGAAAAAAATACGAGGAGGAAAATGAAGTTTAGAATAAAACTCACTGAGGAGCTTCTATGTGTTAGACATATTAGGGTATGCTTCAGTCATTACAATGCTCCTCAAAGTTGGACATTATTAAGTATATTTCTCGGATCAAGAAACAAGCTGGAAGATACTGGAAATACTTACTGGTTTGAATTCATCCAGCTACCTGAGATCTAGCTGATATTGATACTAAAAAGAGTAGTCTGATAATGTTTTTAGAGGAGATTAGCATTTGAATTGGTAAACTGAATGAAGCAGACTTCCCTTCCCAGTATAAGTATGTCCCATCTAGTAAGTTGAAGACCTGAATAGAAGAAAAAGACTGGCCATTCTGAAAATATGAGGAAACTTCCATTTGACTACTTGAGCTGGGATGTCAGTCTATTTTAGCAGTAGGCTCTTTTACATCAGTCTTATCAACATATTTTTGTATATGTCTTCTCAAGCAAGGGAAACAAAAACTAAAATTAACAAGTAGGGTTACATCAAACTAAAAAGACATGCACAGATGCTTGATTCGCCTTCCCTCTCTCCTCTTCAAAAATTTTCATATTCTCAGGCTACGTGTGTGTGACCATGGCAAGCTCACTGTTGACTTGAAGGTGATAAAAACAACACCTCAATGTCTATCAAGTGTGGAGTCATTAAAAGCATTATAATGCAATGTAGCTGCTGACCTGAGAAGGATCTAAGTATGTCTGGTCCACTAAATATTGAACTTTTCTCTATCTCTTTTATATGTAGAGATAGTAAGATCCAGAAAATTTAAATGTTTATAGAAGGCAATAGTTGAGGCAAAAACTGGGAACAGAACTCAAAGCACCTTAACTTATAATTGAAATCATCTTTTTACCAGTCTTAATTGAGTTCATGAATGTAAAAAAACAAAACAAAACAAAACAAAACCCTTATGCTGCCAGTGATCAGGTTCTTATGTCATCATGAAAAGAATTCAGAGACAAGATGCAGAGGCCAAGGAAAGTGGGGATTTATTAAAGGGTAGATAGTACTCTCAAAGTGGGAGTGGGCAGGATCAGGTAAGCAACTGCTCTGTGTTTCTTTACAAGTTGGTTACATAGGGTGTAAAAGTGAATGGGAAAAATACTCATTGGAGAGGGAAGGAATTGGGATTATATTCTCTGATTTTCATCCCAGCTCCACCTCCCCAGAGGGGAAGTGGGGCTTTTGTCCTTAATTAATCTGGATTAAAAGTGTCATGGCCTTTTAATCTGCAAGACTAATTTTATTGTAGTGACGGCTGTGAATGAAAAATACCACAAGCCCTATCAATAAACAAAGCATGCTGAAGCCATCAAGTCATCAGCCACTGCTGCCACCCTCAGTGAAGACAAGCCTGCAGCCCAGCCTCTGCAGCCACTCACAGTTCTGCACTTGCAGGGAACTCAGAATATAAAGAGACAGGATACTGGCCCTAGGAAGCATTGACTGAAATAAAATACACAACCTAAAAATTGAGACCTATGTTTTATTTGGCAGGAGGACTGGAGCCAAGATGACAGCCTCCCACATGGCTCTGAGGGACTGCTCCAAAGACATAGGGGAGTAGCCAGGATATATAGGAGCTTTACAACAAAGACCAGGTAGTTGGAACAATAAAAGATTACTTGTTATCTAAAGAAAATTAGGCATCTCAAGTTAAAGAATGTAGTGCTCTTCTATGTATTGGAGGGAGAAAATATTTGGGTTCATTGAATTCATTCCTTTGACAAGCACCTCGCTGTCTGTGAGCAGGGTATGCTTAGGCCACCAAAGAGAACCATCAGGCAAAGAGCTGAGACACTGGCATTTGGTGGTCAGACCAGAGTGTACTAGGGGTAGGAACTGGGTTTCAATGACTTGGAAACCCCAAATCCTCACCTTTCTCCTCCCCAACTTCTCAGCCAAGGACTGAGGCTGTGGCTTAAAAGAGAGAGTTCACTGCCCCGAGTGCTCACATCTTCCTGTGTTTGGTGGCCTGTCGGAAGAATAGTGTACTTAATTATTTCCTTCCTCAGTTAGCCAAGCAAGGTTGTTTCCTAAAATTTTATGGACATTGAGAGGATCAATATTTTATGTGTAGTGCTTTAGCTTTGCTTTAGAATGAAGAAATAGGTGGTAGGCTTTGAATAATCATTTGGTAGTCTATCATTGAATAGGGTGAAGCACAAGATAAAATGCTTCAGAATTTGAAGCATTTGTCCTGGGATTTTCTGGCAGAGGACAGCATCTGTTATCTGCCATCTATTTAGGGGAGTTTTTTTTTTTTTTTTTTTTTTTGCCATCTAATGTGTTCAATGTTCTTGAAGTTTTCTTCAAGACAAAGGGCCAAGTTTCACATTATTCTGGGTTAAACTAGTATTGAGTAGTAATAATGCATCATAGTTTGTGTGTCCTCTTGCCTAGGCAAAAGCAGATATCATTGAGCTGTTGGATTGAATTATTTTCTTGGTATCATGAAAAGGTCAGACCCCTTAAACATCTTACATATAACTGAAATGAAAGATTAAATATAAAGAAAATATTAAATCACAAAAAAGTATGCAATGGATACTGTAAAGTTAAATTAATAGTAGAAATATAAAAAATGGGACCAAGGCAAACCTTAAAAATCTGAGTCTTCCTTATTTTTTATGTTCTTAGATCAATTCCTTACATAAAGGAAAGTAGGGACTCACAGTCAGATACAAGTACAACACTGCAGACCAAACAAAGAAATACAAAAGACAGACCAAACTGCATAACAAACTTGTTTGCCTCTTCATTTCTGTTCATTTAAGTGTAATTCTTGGTCACCCTTCTGAGAAAATTTTAAAAATAGAAGTTTTCAAAATTCATTGACAGAAACATATTGTAAAGCTAAAGCTTAAAGATACTGAGTTAAAAGAGAATACAGATATATAACTAAATAAAATTGGGACATTGATTCTTGGACACAATGAGAATGCTGACAAAGAAGCTGAAACTGTAAAAATAAGCCAAATTTTGGAGCTGAAGAATATAACAGAATTGAAAAATCCACTAGAATAATTCAACAGCAGGCTTCATCAAGCAGAAGAAATAATGAGTGAATGTGAAGACAAGTCATTGAAATTACTGAGTCAGATGAGCAAAAAGAAAATAAAAATGAAGGAAAATAAAGAGAACATAAGAGAGTATGGACACCACTGAAGCAGATATCTATAATATAATCCAAAAATAGTACATCTATTAGACATACAGAAAATAGTCAACAAAAATGGCATTATTAAATCCTTCCTTAATGATAATTAATTTAAATGTAAATTGATCAAACTCCTCAGTCAAAAGAGATGTATTGATTGAATGGATTTTTAAAAAATTCTAACAATATGCTGCCTACAAAAGATTCTGTAAACTTCTAAGGTCACATGTACATTGAAAGTGAAGAGATGAAACAAGATATCCCATGCAAATATTAATGAAAGAGCAGGAACAGTTATTCAGAAAAAATATTTTAAGTGAAAAACAATCACAGGAGATGAAGAAGGGGAAAAGATTAGTGGCTTTTGGTTTGGCAATGATGTCTTAGATATGACACCAAAAGGAAGGCAACAAAACCAGACATAGACAAATGGGACAACATTCAACTTAAAAACTTCTATGTATGAAAGAAAAACAATCAGTAGAGTGGAAGGCAACCCATGGAATAAATAAAATATTTGCAAATCATATATTGGATAAGCAGTGACTTTCCATATATAAAGAACTCCTACAATTCATACATACACATACAAGCACAGACACACACATACATAACTAATTAAAAAATAGACACAGAACTTGAGGGGGCATTTCTTCAGAGAAAGTGTACAAATTTCTTGTAGGCACCAAAACACACACACACACACACACACAAAACCAGCCCAAATCACTAATCATCAGGGAAATACAATTCAAAACCACAATTAAGTATCACCTCACACTCATCAAGTTAGTTGCTGTAAAAAAATGAAAAACAGACAATAACAAATGTTGATGAGAATGTAAAGTAATTGGAACCCTTGTATACTGTTGGTAGAAATATAAAATAGTGCCACTACTAGAGAAATAGTATAGGGGTTCCTCAAACCATTAAAAATAGATTGACCATATCACCCTTCAGTTATACTTCAAGGTATAGATCCAAAAGCAGAATCTTGAAGAAATATTTGCATATCATGTTTTTGGCAGCACAGTTTATAATAGCTAATAGGTGAAACCAACCTTAATGTCCTTTGACTGATGAATGAATAAGAAAATATACATCCAAAGGGATATTATTCAGGCTTCAAAAAGGTTATCCTATATCTTAGAGTTCTAGAGAAACTGAACCAATAGGATATATTTATTTGGAAACAGATTTATTACTAGCTATTGGCTCATGTAATTACAGATGCCAAAAAGTCCTGTGATCTCATATCTACAAGCTGAAGGACCCAAGAAAGATAATGGTGTAGTTCTAGTCTAAATCCAAAGTCTGAGAAACAGGGAGCCAGTAGCGTAGGTTTGGGTGTTAGTCCTAATGTCTAAGAACCTGATGTCTGAGGACCAACTCAAGCAGAAAGCAAATTCATCTTCCTCCAACTTTTTGTTCTGTTCCAACTGTTGATATACTGGATGATGTCTATCTTCATCATTCAGTCTACTGACTTAAACAGTAATCCCTTCCAGAAACACTCTCACAGAAACACCTAGAATAATGTTTTATCTGCTCTCTGAACACCCCTTAGTCCAGTCAAGTTACTACAAAATATTAACCATCACATCTGTCATGCAGATAAACTTTGAAGTCATTATGCTAAGTGAAATAAGCAAATTACAAAAAAACAAAAAAGGAATACTGCATGACTGACTGCATTTGTATGAGAAAATTAATTTAGTCAAACTTTGTAAAAAGAGTATGTCCCTGGCATTAAGCTCTCTGTAATTTAAGTGCCTGACTTTAAGCTTTTGATTATCAACACATCTATTTCAAAACATATCTATCTTAAATAAAGGTAATGCCTGCTGTATGATACAATTAATTCCAAAACAACCAGATATGATTTTAGGCCATTCCCACCCATGAAGTTTCTCTTTCAGAAAGCACTAATAATGGGCCCTACTTCTACTTTCCTTCTAATCCCTTTTCTTATGCTTCAAAATAGCCGATAAAGAGTGAACCCACAAATCCCTAGACACTTGAGCCTTCCCCCAATAAAGTCAGAGGGAGGTGCCCACACTCTCTACCTTTTTACTTGTGACTTCACTGTGTGGACCCTGGCATGGAATGTATCCTCCAGGATCTCAGTCATAAACCTCATTTTTCAGAATTCCTTGTTTTTCACTGAAATGTGTCCTTAGATCATAGTAAGTACTATGAGAGGTACATTAGCTACAACAATGGGGGAAATGGCTCTGGGGACCCTGGCTAAAAGTAATACAGGCTCAGGTCAGAGTTTCAGGATTTCCTAGCCAATAACTTTACTATCCATGGGCTAGAAACAAGGTAACAAACAGAAAGAATGGTTGTTGCCAGGGGCTGAAATGCAGGAAAATAGGGAGTTATTCTATAGACAGTGAGTTTTAGTTTTGCAAGATAAAAAAATGCTAGAGTTTTGTTGCATGATGATCTGTATATAGTTAACACTGCTGAACTGTTCACCTCAAAATGACAGAGATGATAAATTTTGTGTTTCTACTTCTGGCTCTGGCATGCCTTAGCTCTGGGCAAATCACTTGACTTCTCTGTGATTTGGTATTTTCATACATTAAATGTAAGTATACCTATATCAGAGAGTCTGTGGGAATTAAATGAAAACATTCAAAAGAATGGAGAGAAACCACAGTGTATTGGTTATGCAAACTTGTGAGCAGATGTGGTTCATATACCACTTGAAAACTGTGTTTTTAAACCTCCAAGTTGTTTTTAAACCTCCCTCTCTCAGTTTCCTTATGTATAAAGTGGCCATGGTAAGAGTCCCTTCCTCATAGACTTACTGAGATACAAAAATCAATGTTTAAATGTGAAAGGCTGTCTACACTCCCTGGCACATAGATGCTATATAAGACTCATTATTATTCCCTCTGGCAAGGTGTAACACAGGGATGGTTTATAGCTGGAATTTAGTCAATGTTGACATAATCCTTTTCAACTCCTAGAAGCTACCAAATTCTCCAATTTTCAGTTTCTTTAATGAACATAATAGTTCCTTTCAACCCTCATATTCTCTGATTTTAGTAATTTGGAAGTATTTTTTCTACAACACTCAGGGAAATATAAGTCATTCCTTATGTTCAAATCTTTCAAATTTACTTTATTGAATAGTTGGGGTGAAGTAGTAGAGAAGCATCAGGTAAGATAGCATAAATTCAACTGAATAACACTTGAAAATTTTTCACAGTATAAAAATAAAATGGCCTATCTAAATTAGATTTCAGAATTACTGTGGGAGAAGGTCAAGGAAATTAGGGATAGGATTGCATAACTTCCCTTTTAAAGCCCCCTTGAAAACAATTTACGTACAAATAATCAATGATAAATTAAAGACATAATCTTTTCTTCAAGAACAGTAAGTACATACAATAAGTGCTGATTGTTTTATTTACTGTCACTCAAAATAGATTTATCCTTTGGAATTCAGTTATGTAATGTTTCACTGATAATTTTTTAATAGGAATCTGAGGTTAGAAATGCACTATGCTCCCCTCTTCTTTTAAAAAGAACATAGAATATGCCCATATTCAGGGTTTTCTTCTTCTACCTATTCTTCCCACTATTCTCCTTCTTTCTTCTAATGAAATCAATCCCAGAGAAAGACACCACAGTTAGCGTAGGGATGCAAGAGTGGAGAGCAGAGATCAGAATGGGGTTCTGGGGAACCACCTGAGTGCATATCTCACAGGAGAACCATAGAGCTCAGAGCAATTTATTTTTTTTGAAGCTATACAACAAGACAAGAATGATGCCTGACCATTCACACACCTGGCAGCCTTCCCATCTGAGTCAGCAGCTGGATTTATTCCCAGTTGTCAGGAGCCCCATTGGAGATGATCTCCATTCAGTTTATTATAGACAACTGTTCAGATCCCCCAGGCAGCCTTCTCAGTTTCTTCTGAAGACATGAGGATGGTCAAAGACTGAATGGGTGTGCGTGTGTCCTTCCCTCCGTCACTGATAGGATGATTCTGATAGTTAGGGTCAGGCCTCAAGAGGTCCTAGGCTGCCTCTGATAGATTCAGCTTTGATGCCTGGACATCCCAAAAGTTTAGAGATCCTAAGTAAGTTCCGAAGACAGAAGGGCTAGTGCTATGAAACAAAAAAGGGTGAAATGTAACTGCCACGTCAGCAAGGATGCAGAGGAACAGAGTCAGGGAAACACACCCAGTTCTCAAAATTCTAATGCCAGATCTGCTGCTGGCAAGATCTTTCCAGTAAAGCAATAAGCAGTTCTGTGTTTTTATTTCTTCACCAAGTGTACAGTCTTACCACCTGTTGATCCCAAAGGAGCAATGGCAGGTTAACTCAATAAACAAATCTTATTTTAACACTATTTATGCTCATAATGGCTGCAAGATCTGTACTGGCCCAACCAAAGGCTGTTTAATTACTCAACTGTGAATCTGTATTCTCCCTTATATGGCCTTGTGGACCTTAAACAACCTGACTACATTACCTGTGATTTATGAAGCACTTTCCATTTAATAATCCTCATTTAATTTTCACAACAAAATTGAGTGGAAGATGTTTTTATCATCAGATGACAGATAAGTACACCAAGGTTTACAAAGATAGTAACATGCCCAGCCATGAGTAGCAGAGATGAGATCCAAACCTAATTGGACCCCAGTGCCTAATAAGGTCCCCTATTTTAATGGAGTAGGGAGTCTACGTAAAACTCTTCCATGAACAAAGACCATACATCCAAGGGACTCCACCACCCAAGAAAAGAGATCATTAATCTCCCAACCTCAGGTAAAGGACACTTGGGTCAGCCAGTGTCTTCACTCTGACTGCTACTGATTAGCAGCATCCATGTACAAATATAGCATTTTCTTACCACACATATATATGGTAACATATATCACATTCTTTTAATCATTAATTCTTGAGTCAGCCCTTTCTGACTCAGGGAAGACCTGGGAGACTAAAGTTTTTCTACAAACAAGATGCAAGAGGAGAACATAGGTGGAGTCTGCCTGGAGAAGGCCCTTTTGGTCGTACTTGGTTACAAATCTGCACATCAAACAGATTTCCTAAGGTGCTATAAGCATTAACTATATTTATCTTGAGTAATGTATTCGTTATATGATATATGATAAAATTTTTAAATGATAGAATGAACATATGCTTAAAATATAGAATAGATTGTTAGTAAACATATAACAAATGTAAAATAACAATAAATTACAAGACTTCCTTTTTACTCTTCTTTTGTCTGAGACACAAGATGTTATAGAAAAATATAAAATAAATGGATCAACTTGTTACCCAGCTTTTACCTAGCCATCATTTGGGGGTCCTGTTTACAGTGTGTTCTCTGTAGCTGGGAGGAAATGTGTTGGTTTTACTTTTCAGGACATGGGGACAAGCTTTCAGAGGTGGGTATCATGATTCATTAAGACAAAAACAAAAGCAAATTAGGTCTTCAAATCATCTTCGATCCTTCATCATAACAAACAGTTTGCATTGAATGCTGGATCCTAAAACAAAAAGTTTGCACATAGGTCAATGGTCCCTCCACCCAGTCAGTTTCCTTCTAGAAGTGGGCAGAGTGTCAGACCACCAGAGGGAGGCTGGATCCCTGCAGAAGTGGCTTTGAGGAGAGTCATTCTTCTGGAAAGTACACCATGTCTATTTCTGGTTTGGCTTTTCAGTTCCCTGGAGTCACTCTTTTGAACAGAGGGAGCAAAGCCTAGCTAAATAATACTACAGCTCAGTCAAACCCCAGTGTTGAGTCCCCATTTCAAATGGTTTAACTGAACTCTCCAATCTCTTGGGAACTTTCCCCTGGTTCACTGTGTAAGGTGGGTCTCTTGAGTCCCAGGAGACTCCCCACATTCCACTGTGAAACAGCTGTTTCAAGAAGAAGCCTGTTGTCCTCACACAAACACAAGACTGGAAATAGCAGCGTATCCCTCCCCATATAGTCTGTGCTTTAAAAGGCACAGTTTGCTCAGTCCTGTTTTTCTGTCTCTTTCATTTTCCTTTTTGGTAAACAAGGAATCAGCTTATTCTGCTTAGTTGATTACAGTTTGTGGTGTTTGTCTTTATGTTGCTGAATCTTTATGTATCTTAAACTTTTATCTTATATTAGATTTGAAAATATTTTCTGCTACCAGGAGGTTGTCTTTTTTTAATTCAGAAAAATTTTAGTAGAATCCAATTTGTCACTTTTTTCTTTTTTTTTTTTTCTCACCCTTTGGTATCATATGTGGTATCCTTTGGTATCCATTGCAGAAACCAAGTTGATGAAGATTTACTCTTATTTTACCTTCTAAGAACTTTATGAATTTACCTCTTCTATTCAGATTGTTTATCTAATTTTTGACTTTTGTATGTGATATAAGGTAGGTATTCAACATCATTCTTTTGTATGATGAAATTTCACTGTCCTAGCAACATTGTACACATTATGCTATCTACATTTAACTAACTAGGTACATTAAAAAAAACTTTTAATTGGGCATCAGATATTTAGGTTTCTTTTAGATGCTTAATTCTATGTCTATGGTGTATAATTATATTTTTATGCCTATAAAACACTGTTTTGATGGTCAAATATTTGTAGTCAGTATTGAAATCATGAATTCTGCATTCTCCAAATGTAATCTTCTTTTTCAGGTTCTTAGGGGTATTCAGAATACCTTAAATGTCCATATCAATTTAGAAATTCATTTTCTGTTTTTGTAAAACCAGTAAATATATAATCTAAATTGTAGATCATTAGAAATGCTAATAACATCTAAACAATAATTTTATGAAACGTAATTTTTCTTTTCACTTATATATATCTTTAATTTCTTTCAGCAGACCACAGGGTCCATCCAAAGTTCGCGCTAGCACACCTGCAAGTTGGCCTCAGGCCCTAAGACCCTCATGCTTTACCCTTGCCAATCTCCATGCCTCCAGCCTCAGCTCCCTATCCTTAACCTTGGCAGCTGCCATCTTCCCCTCCTGCTACCCCTTGTTCAACCGCTCCCGTACTCCTCATCTTTATCCTCCTGTTTCGGGGCCTCTCTGCGTGTAGCCGAGCGTGTGCGGGTGGGTGTCCGTGTGAGTGTCTCCGCTTCCGCTCTCTCCCTCCCTCCCTCGCCCCCTCCCCTCCCGTTCCCGGGATCTCTGTTAGCTCCCACAGACACATAATGGCTTTCAGAAAGCTACCCTGCCCGGAAATAGAAGACCTCTCCGCCCGGGCCAGCGGAACCCCACAGTCTGGACGTGGGCGTGTCCACACCATTGCACGACGGCCCTTCCTGTGCTAGAGAGGCCAGGCCGTGCCTTTCTCCCAGCCAGCAAAGGTGACCGGCATCCGTCGCCGCCGGGATCGCCCGACACTGCGCAAGACGAAGCCCTGGCCAGCCTGTGCAGAGAGAGACAGGCAGAGGGACGACGCGGTTTGCCGGCACGCTGGACCCCCCCCCCCCCCACCCTCCACCCCGCCCCGAACAGTGGTGTTTGGCAGCCCAGACAGTAAGGTGTTTAGGACGCCACCCGGGTCGGCGGCCACCGCACGGCACGCCTTCAGCGCCGCAGACGGAAGGAAGTGACTTCTGCCCGCAGTGTGAACGCCCTTGGAGGTGGTTCCGCTCTCGCCCAGCCTCCAGATGAGCACCCGTCCCAGCCTTCGCCTTCACTGCAGCCTTTCTCGCCGACAAAGCCAGTGTGTGCCACTTGCTAATGCAGCGCTGCTGGTCGGCCTCCCGAACCTTACCAAACAAGCAAGGCAAGGTGTTTCCTGTCGGCCTACTCGGAGGGAGGACAGGACGCGTGTGCCGCCGCCAAGGAGCTCAAGGTTCAAAGGCGGTTGTCGCTCTGGGGGCGGGGGCGGGGGCGGGGGGCCCTGGTCTTCCGCACGCGGCAAGCAATCTGCCCTATCCTATTTCCTGCGTCCTTCGCACCTTCCCTGTCTCTCCAGAAAGCACGGGACTTCCCCACTGCCTCTTCTGGCAGCCCGGTGATTCCAGCTGGCCCAGAGTCGACGTCCGTTTCGAAAGCCTGTCACGTTTTCAGGGTCCGTGCACGCACGCCTGCCTTCGAGCCCCACTCTCAGGCCTCCTCACCAGACACGCACACGCACACGCACACGCACGAGCGGAGGCACACCTGCACGCGTGCAGACCTATACGTCTACACGCTGCCCGCCGTCTGTGTTTCCAGGAGAAAGGATTTTTTACCTGCGCCCCTCTCGCCCCGCTCCCGCAGCCCGTCGTGTGAGTCCTTGTTCTCTCCCCGGATATTGCTGCCTTCCGCCCGCCTGGGTTGGCTTCTCTCCCAGCTGCCTTTGACTGCCGGACCGCGGGAAGCACACAGGCACGACGTCATTTCCCTTGGTCCTCTCTCACCAAGCGGAGAGGAATCTCAAGCTGTCTGGGGCCTAGCCGTCTTGGAGCTCACCTGTCCCTTCCTGCCGATGTCCCGGGCGCTCCAGTGCCCCCAGTGAGCTTCCCAGCGAGATGCTCGTGCCCTCCTTTGCTCTGCACGAGCACGTGTCTGCCCTGAACTGCCTTCTTGTTGCCTCTCACACGGCCTTCGGAGGCCCCTGGCAGCCAGGGCTCTTTGCAAGAGCTGTCTTCCTGTAGCACAAGAGGGCCAAGTGTAAGCTGTCTTGCCGAAGCGTCCCACACAAGGTCCTTAAGAATGTGGGGATCACCGCCTGTCTGAAGGAAGAAGCCAGTGAAGCCGAGCAGGGAAGGGTCAGGTGGCCGCCCTTCCCGTCCTGCCGTCTGCCGCAGAGCCTGCCGCGACACACACGGGCAGGCGCGCACTCACTCACAGACACGCACGCTCGCACGCACACTCACGCGCAGAGCCACCTCGGGAATCTTGCAGGCCCTGGGACCAGAGATCGTGCCTCCCTGGGGCGGAAGGCAGCATGCCTTTTCGTGTGCCCGGAGCCCTGGCTACCACTCAGGGGCCTCAGGGGCTTTGTAAATGTCAGGGCTACCGTTCGGCCTCTCTGGATCCTTCTCTGCTGGCCACGCCCACGGCTCAGGTATCCCTCGTGGCCTACACGTCCCTCAGGCCACACGCTCCAGGTCACGGGTGGGCCAGGCCACATCCAAGGGGCCGACTTAAGACGGGCGGTGACCCGTCGGCGCCCCCTGGCCCAGACCTCTCGCGGGTCGCCTGTGACAAGAGCGGAGGACGGGCCGCAGCATCACAGGCCAGAGACGTGCAAGGCGCCAGCCGCACACGGACGTGCGTGCATGTGAGGCGTGATGGAGGGCAGGGAGCCGGGGCACCTGACAGGGGGGCTCCCGGCCACAGTCAGACAAACAGACACAGATGCATCCGCGGCAAGAGGGGAGCAAGACGGGCAAGGCCCACCCAGAAACTGCCTTTCCACGCAGGACACCAGCAAGCCCCTGGCCAACGTCCGTACGCCCGACCCGTCCTGCGACAGTGGGAGCCTGCCCGTGCGCACTTCCATCGATGAGGGAGACCAGCGCCGGACATGTCGTCGCGCCTGGGACTGCCCGGGTGCCCTGGTACCCGCAGGGGCGGCACGGAGGATGTGGGTCCTCCACCGTGGGACAACACCTGAAGGTAAGGGCCCGAGTGAAATGCCCCAGCAGGCATGGCCAGTTCCCACGTCCGTCTGAGCTTTGTCCGAGCCCCAGGAAGAATCCCACTTAAGCCGCGTCGCGTCCTCCAGGTTGGACCGCAAGGCCCGGCCACGGCACCCGAGCCTACGGGGGCCGGCTGCCTGTAAGCCTTCCTCCCCTACCCGTTGCCGGCTCGACACGTTCCCCGCCTCCACTGCAGGGCAGGCCGGACCCGACCCCAGCCGTGGCGCCTACGGGCGCTTGGGGCGGCAAAGGTCGAGCGAGCCTTGTGAGAACCCTGCCCAATCATTCCTCGAGTCTCTCCCCTTTGGCAGGTCCTTCTCAAGAGCCCTGGCCAGGCCTAGAGGCCTGAGGGGCCGCGGCCCTGCGGGGCGCCCACCACGGCCGCCTCAGCCCTCCCTCTGGGCCCCAGCCGCAGGGTCCCTGCAACGCAGCTGCCCTCGTGCCTTCAGAGCAGGGGAACCTAGGCACTGACCTGGGGAAGGGGCGAGGACAGCAGCAGCCCGAGCGGGACAAGAGGGGACCTCTGCCACCCTACGATTGTACACGGAGGCTCTCCGGCCTTCGGGTCCCCAAACCCGACAGGCCGCAGCTGGTAGCGGACAGCCGGTGCCGCTGGGAGGCCAGGGAGGGCTGGGATCCATGAACCTCCCACCGCAACCCTCCACGACCGTGAAACGTTCTGCTGGGGCAGTCGGTCAAGCACACCCCCAAAGTGCGGCAAAGCAGGGGCGCTGTGGGGTGTCGTCGGGGACAGAGATGCTCACCACGCGGCCAAACTGCAAGGGACCGGGAGGGAGAGAGGGGGCACGCACCGCGCTCTCCCAGGCCCGGCTGTCCCACAGACGGTGCCTAGCTTTGTGCGGGGACCTCAGGTGTCTCCGGAAAGCGGCTGTCCCCTCGGGAAGGACCCCGCCGGGTGCTGGCCACCGACTGCCCTCCCCATCCCGTCTCATCCCGCCCCCCACCCCAGACCTGCCCACTCGCCACCCCCCCAACACACACAGCCCCCCACCGCCTGCCGCCATCCCTCCCACAGGCCCCTTGCCCAAGATCTGTCTGCACCAGGACTGTCCCCTTCCGGTGGCCTGATGCCCAGGCAGCTCGGGGCTGTGTGTTGGAGGGATGTGTGGCTGGCAGTTCCCTGACCAGGACAGAGCCGCAGGGACTGTGTCCCGAGGAGAAGCGTGAGTTACTCTGAACGTTCGGGCCCCTTAGCTAGCCAGCGCAGACTCGGGTAGAAGCTTTCGGCCTACGTGTCACACAGCCTGAAGAGCGGCACAGCCCGCCACGGCGCAACGCCGGCGTGGGAGAGAGGGGAGGCGGCACACTGCCGGTCTGGGGCGGCGCGGGCCCTGCGGCCCCGCCCCCTGACCTTCGCCCCTCGGACTGTTGCGCCCCACGAGGAGACCCCAGGGAAAGGAAGGCGCTCACGCCCCGGGAGGCCTTTCCAGCAGGGGGAAGGGGCTCCTGTCTGCCACTTCCTCTCCTCCCCAAGACCCCGGAGCCTGAAAGCCAGCAATCTCGCTGCTGCCCCAGCCCCCGGAGGCGCCGGTCTTTTCCGCTCCCGCCCAGCCCCCGCCCGCAAACAGCCCGGCACCCTTGCCCGCCTGCTCCCCTGCTCCCTCACCCGCACAGCCTCACGCGCCGGCACGGGGCCACAGCCGCAGCTCACGCCCGCCTTTCCCTCACACTTGCTTGGACCCCTGCACCGCCCCACCCAGCCAGGGCTGAGCGGGGTCATGCCCGGAAGGATTCCACACTCACAGCCTGCCTCCTGGGGCGCCTGGGGGTGAACAGGGACCCTCGGCTTAAGAAGTCGCCCGTCTGGCGTGGGGCCGACGGCTGGCGCACACCCCAGACGGAGGGGGCTGAGTGAGGCTCCGCGAGCAGAGTGAACACTGAACCCAAGCCACAGCGGGCCACGAGGCCCCTACCCGCCAGCACCGGTCCCCGTCTCCTTCCCCGGCCCACGCAACAGGTCCCCAGCGCACCAGCCTGTCTCTTTCGTTGCTTCCTGCTCCGAGACCCTGCCCTGTTCGGAGGCAACCTGGCCTCCCCGGAGCAGCAGCCGAGTCCTGCCCTTCCCACGTCCTCCACTTCCTCAGGACCGCCTCTCTGCCACACACGGGCAGCCGGTTCAAAAGCCCCACCGGACTGGGCCGGAACATCGCCAATCGGCGACCCGCGAACAATCACACAGGACGGGAGCAAGACAGGAGCACTCGTTAGCTTGTTGATGTCTCTCTCGGCCTCATTCCGGGTACGTGCTGCCCACCCTCTGCAACCTCCACTGGCGATCCTTTCCTCGTTCCTCTCCGTTGCCCCAGACCCCGGCCGCCGGCCTCCCGCGTCTGCACGCGCCTCCGGGCTCTCCTTCTACTCGGCCGAACTCGCCTGCTCCGTCGCCTTCACCGCCAGCTCTGCAGGACCACCGACGCGTGAGAAAGCCTGCTCGCGGGCACGCGTGCACAGAACGACACGGACACGCTCGGGAACAACACAAGGCGTAGCTGAAGCGGCCTGTGTCCAACAGACAACCGGAGAGATGGCGCACAACAGGCAGCACGCCCCACCCTTTCTCCCCGGCGCCTCCCCGCTGGCCACCAGCCAGCCTGCGGCCCTTTCCAGGGCCGTCCGGGTGGAGCCAGGTCGCTAAGGGATGCGCCTGGACATTCAGGGAAGACTGGGAGAACCAGCCCAGGAGAGGGACGGGACGCGACCCGGGAGCCCACCTCCTCAGCGTCTGGAGGCCTTGGCCATGCGGCCGGGGGCGGACGGAGGGGCCCAGCTGATCCCAAACGCGGAGGCAGTCGGACGAGGCCCCAGGGAGGGCCGAAGCCAGGAAGTGCCGACGCACATGAGGGTGCCTGAGGAGGCCCGCTCCTTTCTCGGACACCCCTGGGACGTTCACCGAAAGCTGAAAGCTTCGGTGCTCTGCGCGTGCGCCTGGGTCCTCCGGGCCCCTGGCTCACCCTCGCGCCCGCTCCCTGGGCGGCCTGGGGTCGCCCCGCTCCCAGGCTTCTCTCAGCCTGCCTCTCCCCGATTGGGAAAGGGTCCGGGAAACACTCTTCACCAACACCCCCAGCCCCCCGGGCTCCTCAGGGACGTGTCCCCCTCTCAGTTACCTCTCCCGGCGCCTTGCTCCCTCGGGTAGCAGCGCAGGGGGTTGGGCCACAGGTCCTCGCCGATGATCTGGCAGAGGGAACGGGCAGGTCGGGACAGGGCCCACACCCCTTCCCCGAGCAGCTGGCCACCGCCGACGTCGCCATTTCCGACCAGGCCCCGAGGGACCCCCACCTCAGCAATCCCGTTAGACCCGGGGCACTTGTGGCCTGACAACCAGTTGAGGAAGTGAAGGCTGACGGTGTCCTGCCTGCGGCTGGGGGCTCCCCGTTCGTAATCCCAGAACCACTGGACTGGAGTGGAACTATACGCCCTATAGCCTAGAGGAAGAGTGGGGATACGGGGAGGGATCGCCCTGGCCCAGCGTCCAAGGCCTCCGGGGCACACCCCGCCCCGCCCCGCCCCGCCCCGCTCCGCTCCCTTCCCCCATCCCGGGACAGCCCACCTACCTGCGAAGCTAAGGTGATACTCCTTAAGGATCACTTGGTTGCACAAGTAGGGCTTGCTCCGGAAAAAGAACATCAGTCTGCAGCGGTACTCGGGGCGGCCCAGTTCCTGCGCCTGCCACGCCCAACAGCAGGAGAAGAGTGAACTCTCGTCCCGGCCACCTGAGCTGGCCTGCCCGGCAGGGATGAACCACTTCCCCTTCCGCTCTCCCGCTGCTCACACCCAGCCCTCGGGGACACCCGGCCCCCTCCGCCCCGCATCCCCCATCCCCCACCCCCCACCCCCCACCGTGGCCTCCGTCTGCCCGGCCTGACCTCCAGCTGGATCATGTAGCTCCGCACACCTTCGTCTCGGTCACTGATCAAGGCCGACAGCTGGGGATGATTCACAATCTTCAGTAGGTCAAGGAGCCTTCACGTGTTACGGCTGGAAGAGCCACAGCCAACACAGCCAGGCTGGGGCGAAAGGAAGAGACCAGACAGGCGATCTGCCGGGACTCCGGGCGCGCACTGCTGCCCACCCCATCGCCCCACACCTCCGACCTCCTCGGCCCCTGCCCTGCCGTCTCACACGCACGTGGAGGCGGGGTTCCGGCCTTCCCGTGCATCTTGGGCTGTCCGCACCCCCTCGGGGAGCGCCTGTTCCCTCGATCGTCCCCGACATTCCAGCTGGCCTGCGTGTGCTGGGTGCAGGCTTGTCACCGCGGGCGGAGTCGGGATGTGCTCTGCCCCCGTGGACCCATGCCTCCTCTGAGTAGGGGACGCCCCAGGGGTGCTGACAGGAAGCCCCGGGCCTCTGAGCCGCCCTCTGCGGTGAGAGGAGTCTGTCTGTATGGCTAAGTCTGCAGCTCCGGGGGACTCACAGGGTGCAACGGGGAGGGCACGTGCTTCTGCCTGCACGAGAAGGCCCGGTGGAGGCCGGGCTCGGAGCCCACCCGAGGGCGTGTCTGGGGTCCCGTAGTCTTGCCCGGGACGGGGGCCTCTTGCAGCTCACACCTGGCCGCGGACGACCTGGGTCCTTGGCACGGACATGGCGGCAACATATCCACAGCCTCTGGCTGACTGGGATGGGTCCTGCACGCCCACCGGTCTCCTGGGATTTCCCCCGGAGACTGCACACTTCCACTCTCTGCTCTGTGGGGAAGGTGCTGGGGGCTCTGCGCGTGCTTTCCACTGTTGCCGTGTGCCCCATGACCCCAGGAAGGCTTCCCCTGCAGGCCCCACGCCAGAAGGTTCCACCCAAATTTGGCGCTCCCACGCCTGCACGTTTGGCCTTTGGCCCTCAGCGCCCTCATGCTGTGCCCTTGCAGGCCTCCATGCCTCCACTCTCAGGCCTCTTCCCTTGGCCTTGGCGCCCGCCTTCCTCGCTTCCTCCTGCCCCTTGTTCCGCCGCTCCCAGTCCTCCTCTTCTTTCTCCTCCTGCTTCCCCTCCCCACCCTGCCCTGCGCCCCCGCACCCAGACCCCCGGCCCTGGCCCCGGCCCCAGTCCGTTGCCGCCTCCCCTCCTCCTCCCCCTGTCCCAACCTCCTTCTCGCCCTGTTCCCCCTCCTCGGCCCCCTCCTGCCCTCCAGCAGCAGCCAGCCCCAAGCAGCAGCAGCAGCAACAGCAGCAGCAGCAGCAACAGCAGCAGCAGCAGCAGCAGCAGCAGCAGCAGCAGTAGCAGCAGCAGCAAGTATACAGGTTTGGCCCAGAAGCCGGGGATGTCCTGGATGATGGCTTTTCTTCGATCCAAACGAGGCTCCCGCCTCCGTCGGATCCTGCGCTTGAGCCGCAAGTAGGCCCCGCTGGCTTGGGCGTTCACAGCGCTCTGCTCTAACTGAAGGGCCCCCAGCGCCTCCAGCGGGCTCAGAGAGGTCGGGGGTCCGCTCCCTGGCTCTGCGCGCCCCTGCTTCCGGGGCTTCTCTTCCCGCTCCTTGGCCTGCACCTCCTCCTCCTCCTCCTCCTCCCGCGGCTCCTGCTCCTCCTGCTCCTCCTCCGCCACCACCTCCTCCATGTCGTCCGCCAGCAGCGCCAACGCCTCCCCCATGCCCACAACCTCCGCCTCTGTCGATGCAGCTGCTGCCGCTGCCGCCGCCGCTCACTCCCGCACGGCCTCCACCCTCAGGCTGCTGGCCTCCTCGCACCTGCCACCCGCTAGTGCCTGCTCTGTTCCCAGCCCTGCCATGGCAGCGGGAGGCCCGCGGGCCCCTGCCTCCTGAAGGCCCCCTCCCACAGCTAAGGCCACCCAGGATTCCTGGGGAGCCCCGCCTTCCCCGGGCCCCCGCCTCACTGGCCCTGTGGCCCTGGCCCTGAGCTGCGAGCCGCAGCTGCCAATGCCGAGGAACAAGGAGCGGGAGGTGGAGGCGTAGCACGTGGCCGGAGGAGCCGGCCGAGCGGCCGAGGTCCCCGCGCGCAGGCGCTGCCGCTGGCGCTGGCGCTGGCGCTGGCGCTCCGCGCTTGGGTCTTCCAGGGCTCGCTGCCGCCCGGACCCGGCGGCCTGCTGTGCGGCCCCCTGGCAGCTGGGGCGCATGGGCATGGCCTCGTACCCCATCCCCGCCACGCCCCACGAGGCCCGTGGGAATTTGCAGCTTGGCTGGAAGGAGGCCCGAGTCGAGTCGGGCCCAGGCCGCTCGCCCCACCTCCCGACCAATCGGGGAGCGGCCAGTGGGCGTCACCCTGCAAGGCCCCGCCCCCCAGCCGGGAACCCGGCCGGCCGCCTGGCCTCCGCAGCCCCAGCTTTCAGCCCAGCTCCCTGACCAGCTTCCAGGGGGCACCTGGGCCGCGCGCTGCCTCCAGGGAGGCCTCCGGCCTTGCATCTCTCTGGCACTGCCCGGCGGCCCGCTGACACCTCTTCGGTTTCTGTCACCTCCCACCACGTGCCCCCCACCTCCCCACCCCACCCCCAACCCCACCCCCGACCACCTGTCACTCCGGTTTCACGCGGCCCCTTCACCCCCTGGGAAATCTGCTAAGCTCCAGAGGGAAAGACAGCCCGGGTACTTTGCTTCCAGCCAGTGTCTGTCAGAGTTGAACTGCTCTGCTCTAGGGGACAAAAGCCATGCAGCAGCGTGTTCTCTTTGTCTTCGCTCTCTCTCCCTGTCTCCCCCTTGCTGTGACTCTCCCGCGTCTCTCTCTGTGTGTCTCTGCGCCTCTCTGCGTGTGGCCGTGCGTGTGTGGGTGGGTGTGCGTGTGAGTGTCTCCGCTTCCGCTCTCTCCCTCCCTCCCTCGCCCCCTCCCCTCCCGTTCCCGGGATCTCTGTTAGCTCCCACAGACACATAATGGCTTTCAGAAAGCTACCCTGCCCGGAAATAGAAGACCTCTCCGCCCGGGCCAGCGGAACCCCACAGTCTGGACGTGGGCGTGTCCACACCATTGCACGACGGCCCTTCCTGTGCTAGAGAGGCCAGGCCGTGCCTTTCTCCCAGCCAGCAAAGGTGACCGGCATCCGTCGCCGCCGGGATCGCCCGACACTGCGCAAGACGAAGCCCTGGCCAGCCTGTGCAGAGAGAGACAGGCAGAGGGACGACGCGGTTTGCCGGCACGCTGGACCCACCCCCCCCCCACCCTCCACCCCGCCCCGAACAGTGGTGTTTGGCAGCCCAGACAGTAAGGTGTTTAGGACGCCACCCGGGTCGGCGGCCACCGCACGGCACGCCTTCAGCGCCGCAGACGGAAGGAAGTGACTTCTGCCCGCAGTGTGAACGCCCTTGGAGGTGGTTCCGCTCTCGCCCAGCCTCCAGATGAGCACCCGTCCCAGCCTTCGCCTTCACTGCAGCCTTTCTCGCCGACAAAGCCAGTGTGTGCCACTTGCTAATGCAGCGCTGCTGGTCGGCCTCCCGAACCTTACCAAACAAGCAAGGCAAGGTGTTTCCTGTCGGCCTACTCGGAGGGAGGACAGGACGCGTGTGCCGCCGCCAAGGAGCTCAAGGTTCAAAGGCGGTTGTCGCTCTGGGGGCGGGGGCGGGGGCGGGGGGCCCTGGTCTTCCGCACGCGGCAAGCAATCTGCCCTATCCTATTTCCTGCGTCCTTCGCACCTTCCCTGTCTCTCCAGAAAGCACGGGACTTCCCCACTGCCTCTTCTGGCAGCCCGGTGATTCCAGCTGGCCCAGAGTCGACGTCCGTTTCGAAAGCCTGTCACGTTTTCAGGGTCCGTGCACGCACGCCTGCCTTCGAGCCCCACTCTCAGGCCTCCTCACCAGACACGCACACGCACACGCACACGCACACGCACGAGCGGAGGCACACCTGCACGCGTGCAGACCTATACGTCTACACGCTGCCCGCCGTCTGTGTTTCCAGGAGAAAGGATTTTTTACCTGCGCCCCTCTCGCCCCGCTCCCGCAGCCCGTCGTGTGAGTCCTTGTTCTCTCCCCGGATATTGCTGCCTTCCGCCCGCCTGGGTTGGCTTCTCTCCCAGCTGCCTTTGACTGCCGGACCGCGGGAAGCACACAGGCACGACGTCATTTCCCTTGGTCCTCTCTCACCAAGCGGAGAGGAATCTCAAGCTGTCTGGGGCCTAGCCGTCTTGGAGCTCACCTGTCCCTTCCTGCCGATGTCCCGGGCGCTCCAGTGCCCCCAGTGAGCTTCCCAGCGAGATGCTCGTGCCCTCCTTTGCTCTGCACGAGCACGTGTCTGCCCTGAACTGCCTTCTTGTTGCCTCTCACACGGCCTTCGGAGGCCCCTGGCAGCCAGGGCTCTTTGCAAGAGCTGTCTTCCTGTAGCACAAGAGGGCCAAGTGTAAGCTGTCTTGCCGAAGCGTCCCACACAAGGTCCTTAAGAATGTGGGGATCACCGCCTGTCTGAAGGAAGAAGCCAGTGAAGCCGAGCAGGGAAGGGTCAGGTGGCCGCCCTTCCCGTCCTGCCGTCTGCCGCAGAGCCTGCCGCGACACACACGGGCAGGCGCGCACTCACTCACAGACACGCACGCTCGCACGCACACTCACGCGCAGAGCCACCTCGGGAATCTTGCAGGCCCTGGGACCAGAGATCGTGCCTCCCTGGGGCGGAAGGCAGCATGCCTTTTCGTGTGCCCGGAGCCCTGGCTACCACTCAGGGGCCTCAGGGGCTTTGTAAATGTCAGGGCTACCGTTCGGCCTCTCTGGATCCTTCTCTGCTGGCCACGCCCACGGCTCAGGTATCCCTCGTGGCCTACACGTCCCTCAGGCCACACGCTCCAGGTCACGGGTGGGCCAGGCCACATCCAAGGGGCCGACTTAAGACGGGCGGTGACCCGTCGGCGCCCCCTGGCCCAGACCTCTCGCGGGTCGCCTGTGACAAGAGCGGAGGACGGGCCGCAGCATCACAGGCCAGAGACGTGCAAGGCGCCAGCCGCACACGGACGTGCGTGCATGTGAGGCGTGATGGAGGGCAGGGAGCCGGGGCACCTGACAGGGGGGCTCCCGGCCACAGTCAGACAAACAGACACAGATGCATCCGCGGCAAGAGGGGAGCAAGACGGGCAAGGCCCACCCAGAAACTGCCTTTCCACGCAGGACACCAGCAAGCCCCTGGCCAACGTCCGTACGCCCGACCCGTCCTGCGACAGTGGGAGCCTGCCCGTGCGCACTTCCATCGATGAGGGAGACCAGCGCCGGACATGTCGTCGCGCCTGGGACTGCCCGGGTGCCCTGGTACCCGCAGGGGCGGCACGGAGGATGTGGGTCCTCCACCGTGGGACAACACCTGAAGGTAAGGGCCCGAGTGAAATGCCCCAGCAGGCATGGCCAGTTCCCACGTCCGTCTGAGCTTTGTCCGAGCCCCAGGAAGAATCCCACTTAAGCCGCGTCGCGTCCTCCAGGTTGGACCGCAAGGCCCGGCCACGGCACCCGAGCCTACGGGGGCCGGCTGCCTGTAAGCCTTCCTCCCCTACCCGTTGCCGGCTCGACACGTTCCCCGCCTCCACTGCAGGGCAGGCCGGACCCGACCCCAGCCGTGGCGCCTACGGGCGCTTGGGGCGGCAAAGGTCGAGCGAGCCTTGTGAGAACCCTGCCCAATCATTCCTCGAGTCTCTCCCCTTTGGCAGGTCCTTCTCAAGAGCCCTGGCCAGGCCTAGAGGCCTGAGGGGCCGCGGCCCTGCGGGGCGCCCACCACGGCCGCCTCAGCCCTCCCTCTGGGCCCCAGCCGCAGGGTCCCTGCAACGCAGCTGCCCTCGTGCCTTCAGAGCAGGGGAACCTAGGCACTGACCTGGGGAAGGGGCGAGGACAGCAGCAGCCCGAGCGGGACAAGAGGGGACCTCTGCCACCCTACGATTGTACACGGAGGCTCTCCGGCCTTCGGGTCCCCAAACCCGACAGGCCGCAGCTGGTAGCGGACAGCCGGTGCCGCTGGGAGGCCAGGGAGGGCTGGGATCCATGAACCTCCCACCGCAACCCTCCACGACCGTGAAACGTTCTGCTGGGGCAGTCGGTCAAGCACACCCCCAAAGTGCGGCAAAGCAGGGGCGCTGTGGGGTGTCGTCGGGGACAGAGATGCTCACCACGCGGCCAAACTGCAAGGGACCGGGAGGGAGAGAGGGGGCACGCACCGCGCTCTCCCAGGCCCGGCTGTCCCACAGACGGTGCCTAGCTTTGTGCGGGGACCTCAGGTGTCTCCGGAAAGCGGCTGTCCCCTCGGGAAGGACCCCGCCGGGTGCTGGCCACCGACTGCCCTCCCCATCCCGTCTCGTCCCGCCCCCCACCCCAGACCTGCCCACTCGCCACCCCCCCAACACACACAGCCCCCCACCGCCTGCCGCCATCCCTCCCACAGGCCCCTTGCCCAAGATCTGTCTGCACCAGGACTGTCCCCTTCCGGTGGCCTGATGCCCAGGCAGCTCGGGGCTGTGTGTTGGAGGGATGTGTGGCTGGCAGTTCCCTGACCAGGACAGAGCCGCAGGGACTGTGTCCCGAGGAGAAGCGTGAGTTACTCTGAACGTTCGGGCCCCTTAGCTAGCCAGCGCAGACTCGGGTAGAAGCTTTCGGCCTACGTGTCACACAGCCTGAAGAGCGGCACAGCCCGCCACGGCGCAACGCCGGTGTGGGAGAGAGGGGAGGCGGCACACTGCCGGTCTGGGGCGGCGCGGGCCCTGCGGCCCCGCCCCCTGACCTTCGCCCCTCGGACTGTTGCGCCCCACGAGGAGACCCCAGGGAAAGGAAGGCGCTCACGCCCCGGGAGGCCTTTCCAGCAGGGGGAAGGGGCTCCTGTCTGCCACTTCCTCTCCTCCCCAAGACCCCGGAGCCTGAAAGCCAGCAATCTCGCTGCTGCCCCAGCCCCCGGAGGCGCCGGTCTTTTCCGCTCCCGCCCAGCCCCCGCCCGCAAACAGCCCGGCACCCTTGCCCGCCTGCTCCCCTGCTCCCTCACCCGCACAGCCTCACGCGCCGGCACGGGGCCACAGCCGCAGCTCACGCCCGCCTTTCCCTCACACTTGCTTGGACCCCTGCACCGCCCCACCCAGCCAGGGCTGAGCGGGGTCATGCCCGGAAGGATTCCACACTCACAGCCTGCCTCCTGGGGCGCCTGGGGGTGAACAGGGACCCTCGGCTTAAGAAGTCGCCCGTCTGGCGTGGGGCCGACGGCTGGCGCACACCCCAGACGGAGGGGGCTGAGTGAGGCTCCGCGAGCAGAGTGAACACTGAACCCAAGCCACAGCGGGCCACGAGGCCCCTACCCGCCAGCACCGGTCCCCGTCTCCTTCCCCGGCCCACGCAACAGGTTCCCAGCGCACCAGCCTGTCTCTTTCGTTGCTTCCTGCTCCGAGACCCTGCCCTGTTCGGAGGCAACCTGGCCTCCCCGGAGCAGCAGCCGAGTCCTGCCCTTCCCACGTCCTCCACTTCCTCAGGACCGCCTCTCTGCCACACACGGGCAGCCGGTTCAAAAGCCCCACCGGACTGGGCCGGAACATCGCCAATCGGCGACCCGCGAACAATCACACAGGACGGGAGCAAGACAGGAGCACTCGTTAGCTTGTTGATGTCTCTCTCGGCCTCATTCCGGGTACGTGCTGCCCACCCTCTGCAACCTCCACTGGCGATCCTTTCCTCGTTCCTCTCCGTTGCCCCAGACCCCGGCCGCCGGCCTCCCGCGTCTGCACGCGCCTCCGGGCTCTCCTTCTACTCGGCCGAACTCGCCTGCTCCGTCGCCTTCACCGCCAGCTCTGCAGGACCACCGACGCGTGAGAAAGCCTGCTCGCGGGCACGCGTGCACAGAACGACACGGACACGCTCGGGAACAACACAAGGCGTAGCTGAAGCGGCCTGTGTCCAACAGACAACCGGAGAGATGGCGCACAACAGGCAGCACGCCCCGCCCTTTCTCCCCGGCGCCTCCCCGCTGGCCACCAGCCAGCCTGCGGCCCTTTCCAGGGCCGTCCGGGTGGAGCCAGGTCGCTAAGGGATGCGCCTGGACATTCAGGGAAGACTGGGAGAACCAGCCCAGGAGAGGGACGGGACGCGACCCGGGAGCCCACCTCCTCAGCGTCTGGAGGCCTTGGCCATGCGGCCGGGGGCGGACGGAGGGGCCCAGCTGATCCCAAACGCGGAGGCAGTCGGACGAGGCCCCAGGGAGGGCCGAAGCCAGGAAGTGCCGACGCACATGAGGGTGCCTGAGGAGGCCCGCTCCTTTCTCGGACACCCCTGGGACGTTCACCGAAAGCTGAAAGCTTCGGTGCTCTGCGCGTGCGCCTGGGTCCTCCGGGCCCCTGGCTCACCCTCGCGCCCGCTCCCTGGGCGGCCTGGGGTCGCCCCGCTCCCAGGCTTCTCTCAGCCTGCCTCTCCCCGATTGGGAAAGGGTCCGGGAAACACTCTTCACCAACACCCCCAGCCCCCCGGGCTCCTCAGGGACGTGTCCCCCTCTCAGTTACCTCTCCCGGCGCCTTGCTCCCTCGGGTAGCAGCGCAGGGGGTTGGGCCACAGGTCCTCGCCGATGATCTGGCAGAGGGAACGGGCAGGTCGGGACAGGGCCCACACCCCTTCCCCGAGCAGCTGGCCACCGCCGACGTCGCCATTTCCGACCAGGCCCCGAGGGACCCCCACCTCAGCAATCCCGTTAGACCCGGGGCACTTGTGGCCTGACAACCAGTTGAGGAAGTGAAGGCTGACGGTGTCCTGCCTGCGGCTGGGGGCTCCCCGTTCGTAATCCCAGAACCACTGGACTGGAGTGGAACTATACGCCCTATAGCCTAGAGGAAGAGTGGGGATACGGGGAGGGATCGCCCTGGCCCAGCGTCCAAGGCCTCCGGGGCACACCCCGCCCCGCCCCGCCCCGCCCCGCTCCGCTCCCTTCCCCCATCCCGGGACAGCCCACCTACCTGCGAAGCTAAGGTGATACTCCTTAAGGATCACTTGGTTGCACAAGTAGGGCTTGCTCCGGAAAAAGAACATCAGTCTGCAGCGGTACTCGGGGCGGCCCAGTTCCTGCGCCTGCCACGCCCAACAGCAGGAGAAGAGTGAACTCTCGTCCCGGCCACCTGAGCTGGCCTGCCCGGCAGGGATGAACCACTTCCCCTTCCGCTCTCCCGCTGCTCACACCCAGCCCTCGGGGACACCCGGCCCCCTCCGCCCCGCATCCCCCATCCCCCACCCCCCACCCCCCACCGTGGCCTCCGTCTGCCCGGCCTGACCTCCAGCTGGATCATGTAGCTCCGCACACCTTCGTCTCGGTCACTGATCAAGGCCGACAGCTGGGGATGATTCACAATCTTCAGTAGGTCAAGGAGCCTTCACGTGTTACGGCTGGAAGAGCCACAGCCAACACAGCCAGGCTGGGGCGAAAGGAAGAGACCAGACAGGCGATCTGCCGGGACTCCGGGCGCGCACTGCTGCCCACCCCATCGCCCCACACCTCCGACCTCCTCGGCCCCTGCCCTGCCGTCTCACACGCACGTGGAGGCGGGGTTCCGGCCTTCCCGTGCATCTTGGGCTGTCCGCACCCCCTCGGGGAGCGCCTGTTCCCTCGATCGTCCCCGACATTCCAGCTGGCCTGCGTGTGCTGGGTGCAGGCTTGTCACCGCGGGCGGAGTCGGGATGTGCTCTGCCCCCGTGGACCCATGCCTCCTCTGAGTAGGGGACGCCCCAGGGGTGCTGACAGGAAGCCCCGGGCCTCTGAGCCGCCCTCTGCGGTGAGAGGAGTCTGTCTGTATGGCTAAGTCTGCAGCTCCGGGGGACTCACAGGGTGCAACGGGGAGGGCACGTGCTTCTGCCTGCACGAGAAGGCCCGGTGGAGGCCGGGCTCGGAGCCCACCCGAGGGCGTGTCTGGGGTCCCGTAGTCTTGCCCGGGACGGGGGCCTCTTGCAGCTCACACCTGGCCGCGGACGACCTGGGTCCTTGGCACGGACGTGGCGGCAACATATCCACAGCCTCTGGCTGACTGGGATGGGTCCTGCACGCCCACCGGTCTCCTGGGATTTCCCCCGGAGACTGCACACTTCCACTCTCTGCTCTGTGGGGAAGGTGCTGGGGGCTCTGCGCGTGCTTTCCACTGTTGCCGTGTGCCCCATGACCCCAGGAAGGCTTCCCCTGCAGGCCCCACGCCAGAAGGTTCCACCCAAATTTGGCGCTCCCACGCCTGCACGTTTGGCCTTTGGCCCTCAGCGCCCTCATGCTGTGCCCTTGCAGGCCTCCATGCCTCCACTCTCAGGCCTCTTCCCTTGGCCTTGGCGCCCGCCTTCCTCGCTTCCTCCTGCCCCTTGTTCCGCCGCTCCCAGTCCTCCTCTTCTTTCTCCTCCTGCTTCCCCTCCCCACCCTGCCCTGCGCCCCCGCACCCAGACCCCCGGCCCTGGCCCCGGCCCCAGTCCGTTGCCGCCTCCCCTCCTCCTCCCCCTGTCCCAACCTCCTTCTCGCCCTGTTCCCCCTCCTCGGCCCCCTCCTGCCCTCCAGCAGCAGCCAGCCCCAAGCAGCAGCAGCAGCAACAGCAGCAGCAGCAGCAACAGCAGCAGCAGCAGCAGCAGCAGCAGCAGCAGCAGTAGCAGCAGCAGCAAGTATACAGGTTTGGCCCAGAAGCCGGGGATGTCCTGGATGATGGCTTTTCTTCGATCCAAACGAGGCTCCCGCCTCCGTCGGATCCTGCGCTTGAGCCGCAAGTAGGCCCCGCTGGCTTGGGCGTTCACAGCGCTCTGCTCTAACTGAAGGGCCCCCAGCGCCTCCAGCGGGCTCAGAGAGGTCGGGGGTCCGCTCCCTGGCTCTGCGCGCCCCTGCTTCCGGGGCTTCTCTTCCCGCTCCTTGGCCTGCACCTCCTCCTCCTCCTCCTCCTCCTCCCGCGGCTCCTGCTCCTCCTGCTCCTCCTCCGCCACCACCTCCTCCATGTCGTCCGCCAGCAGCGCCAACGCCTCCCCCATGCCCACAACCTCCGCCTCTGTCGATGCAGCTGCTGCCGCTGCCGCCGCCGCTCACTCCCGCACGGCCTCCACCCTCAGGCTGCTGGCCTCCTCGCACCTGCCACCCGCTAGTGCCTGCTCTGTTCCCAGCCCTGCCATGGCAGCGGGAGGCCCGCGGGCCCCTGCCTCCTGAAGGCCCCCTCCCACAGCTAAGGCCACCCAGGATTCCTGGGGAGCCCCGCCTTCCCCGGGCCCCCGCCTCACTGGCCCTGTGGCCCTGGCCCTGAGCTGCGAGCCGCAGCTGCCAATGCCGAGGAACAAGGAGCGGGAGGTGGAGGCGTAGCACGTGGCCGGAGGAGCCGGCCGAGCGGCCGAGGTCCCCGCGCGCAGGCGCTGCCGCTGGCGCTGGCGCTGGCGCTCCGCGCTTGGGTCTTCCAGGGCTCGCTGCCGCCCGGACCCGGCGGCCTGCTGTGCGGCCCCCTGGCAGCTGGGGCGCATGGGCATGGCCTCGTACCCCATCCCCGCCACGCCCCACGAGGCCCGTGGGAATTTGCAGCTTGGCTGGAAGGAGGCCCGAGTCGAGTCGGGCCCAGGCCGCTCGCCCCACCTCCCGACCAATCGGGGAGCGGCCAGTGGGCGTCACCCTGCAAGGCCCCGCCCCCCAGCCGGGAACCCGGCCGGCCGCCTGGCCTCCGCAGCCCCAGCTTTCAGCCCAGCTCCCTGACCAGCTTCCAGGGGGCACCTGGGCCGCGCGCTGCCTCCAGGGAGGCCTCCGGCCTTGCATCTCTCTGGCACTGCCCGGCGGCCCGCTGACACCTCTTCGGTGTCTGTCACCTCCCACCACGTGCCCCCCACCTCCCCACCCCACCCCCAACCCCACCCCCGACCACCTGTCACTCCGGTTTCACGCGGCCCCTTCACCCCCTGGGAAATCTGCTAAGCTCCAGAGGGAAAGACAGCCCGGGTACTTTGCTTCCAGCCAGTGTCTGTCAGAGTTGAACTGCTCTGCTCTAGGGGACAAAAGCCATGCAGCAGCGTGTTCTCTTTGTCTTCGCTCTCTCTCCCTGTCTCCCCCTTGCTGTGACTCTCCCGCGTCTCTCTCTGTGTGTCTCTGCGCCTCTCTGCGTGTGGCCGTGCGTGTGTGGGTGGGTGTGCGTGTGAGTGTCTCCGCTTCCGCTCTCTCCCTCCCTCCCTCGCCCCCTCCCCTCCCGTTCCCGGGATCTCTGTTAGCTCCCACAGACACATAATGGCTTTCAGAAAGCTACCCTGCCCGGAAATAGAAGACCTCTCCGCCCGGGCCAGCGGAACCCCACAGTCTGGACGTGGGCGTGTCCACACCATTGCACGACGGCCCTTCCTGTGCTAGAGAGGCCAGGCCGTGCCTTTCTCCCAGCCAGCAAAGGTGACCGGCATCCGTCGCCGCCGGGATCGCCCGACACTGCGCAAGACGAAGCCCTGGCCAGCCTGTGCAGAGAGAGACAGGCAGAGGGACGACGCGGTTTGCCGGCACGCTGGACCCACCCCCCCCCCACCCTCCACCCCGCCCCGAACAGTGGTGTTTGGCAGCCCAGACAGTAAGGTGTTTAGGACGCCACCCGGGTCGGCGGCCACCGCACGGCACGCCTTCAGCGCCGCAGACGGAAGGAAGTGACTTCTGCCCGCAGTGTGAACGCCCTTGGAGGTGGTTCCGCTCTCGCCCAGCCTCCAGATGAGCACCCGTCCCAGCCTTCGCCTTCACTGCAGCCTTTCTCGCCGACAAAGCCAGTGTGTGCCACTTGCTAATGCAGCGCTGCTGGTCGGCCTCCCGAACCTTACCAAACAAGCAAGGCAAGGTGTTTCCTGTCGGCCTACTCGGAGGGAGGACAGGACGCGTGTGCCGCCGCCAAGGAGCTCAAGGTTCAAAGGCGGTTGTCGCTCTGGGGGCGGGGGCGGGGGCGGGGGGCCCTGGTCTTCCGCACGCGGCAAGCAATCTGCCCTATCCTATTTCCTGCGTCCTTCGCACCTTCCCTGTCTCTCCAGAAAGCACGGGACTTCCCCACTGCCTCTTCTGGCAGCCCGGTGATTCCAGCTGGCCCAGAGTCGACGTCCGTTTCGAAAGCCTGTCACGTTTTCAGGGTCCGTGCACGCACGCCTGCCTTCGAGCCCCACTCTCAGGCCTCCTCACCAGACACGCACACGCACACGCACACGCACGAGCGGAGGCACACCTGCACGCGTGCAGACCTATACGTCTACACGCTGCCCGCCGTCTGTGTTTCCAGGAGAAAGGATTTTTTACCTGCGCCCCTCTCGCCCCGCTCCCGCAGCCCGTCGTGTGAGTCCTTGTTCTCTCCCCGGATATTGCTGCCTTCCGCCCGCCTGGGTTGGCTTCTCTCCCAGCTGCCTTTGACTGCCGGACCGCGGGAAGCACACAGGCACGACGTCATTTCCCTTGGTCCTCTCTCACCAAGCGGAGAGGAATCTCAAGCTGTCTGGGGCCTAGCCGTCTTGGAGCTCACCTGTCCCTTCCTGCCGATGTCCCGGGCGCTCCAGTGCCCCCAGTGAGCTTCCCAGCGAGATGCTCGTGCCCTCCTTTGCTCTGCACGAGCACGTGTCTGCCCTGAACTGCCTTCTTGTTGCCTCTCACACGGCCTTCGGAGGCCCCTGGCAGCCAGGGCTCTTTGCAAGAGCTGTCTTCCTGTAGCACAAGAGGGCCAAGTGTAAGCTGTCTTGCCGAAGCGTCCCACACAAGGTCCTTAAGAATGTGGGGATCACCGCCTGTCTGAAGGAAGAAGCCAGTGAAGCCGAGCAGGGAAGGGTCAGGTGGCCGCCCTTCCCGTCCTGCCGTCTGCCGCAGAGCCTGCCGCGACACACACGGGCAGGCGCGCACTCACTCACAGACACGCACGCTCGCACGCACACTCACGCGCAGAGCCACCTCGGGAATCTTGCAGGCCCTGGGACCAGAGATCGTGCCTCCCTGGGGCGGAAGGCAGCATGCCTTTTCGTGTGCCCGGAGCCCTGGCTACCACTCAGGGGCCTCAGGGGCTTTGTAAATGTCAGGGCTACCGTTCGGCCTCTCTGGATCCTTCTCTGCTGGCCACGCCCACGGCTCAGGTATCCCTCGTGGCCTACACGTCCCTCAGGCCACACGCTCCAGGTCACGGGTGGGCCAGACCACATCCAAGGGGCCGACTTAAGACGGGCGGTGACCCGTCGGCGCCCCCTGGCCCAGACCTCTCGCGGGTCGCCTGTGACAAGAGCGGAGGACGGGCCGCAGCATCACAGGCCAGAGACGTGCAAGGCGCCAGCCGCACACGGACGTGCGTGCATGTGAGGCGTGATGGAGGGCAGGGAGCCGGGGCACCTGACAGGGGGGCTCCCGGCCACAGTCAGACAAACAGACACAGATGCATCCGCGGCAAGAGGGGAGCAAGACGGGCAAGGCCCACCCAGAAACTGCCTTTCCACGCAGGACACCAGCAAGCCCCTGGCCAACGTCCGTACGCCCGACCCGTCCTGCGACAGTGGGAGCCTGCCCGTGCGCACTTCCATCGATGAGGGAGACCAGCGCCGGACATGTCGTCGTGCCTGGGACTGCCCGGGTGCCCTGGTACCCGCAGGGGCGGCACGGAGGATGTGGGTCCTCCACCGTGGGACAACACCTGAAGGTAAGGGCCCGAGTGAAATGCCCCAGCAGGCATGGCCAGTTCCCACGTCCGTCTGAGCTTTGTCCGAGCCCCAGGAAGAATCCCACTTAAGCCGCGTCGCGTCCTCCAGGTTGGACCGCAAGGCCCGGCCACGGCACCCGAGCCTACGGGGGCCGGCTGCCTGTAAGCCTTCCTCCCCTACCCGTTGCCGGCTCGACACGTTCCCCGCCTCCACTGCAGGGCAGGCCGGACCCGACCCCAGCCGTGGCGCCTACGGGCGCTTGGGGCGGCAAAGGTCGAGCGAGCCTTGTGAGAACCCTGCCCAATCATTCCTCGAGTCTCTCCCCTTTGGCAGGTCCTTCTCAAGAGCCCTGGCCAGGCCTAGAGGCCTGAGGGGCCGCGGCCCTGCGGGGCGCCCACCACGGCCGCCTCAGCCCTCCCTCTGGGCCCCAGCCGCAGGGTCCCTGCAACGCAGCTGCCCTCGTGCCTTCAGAGCAGGGGAACCTAGGCACTGACCTGGGGAAGGGGCGAGGACAGCAGCAGCCCGAGCGGGACAAGAGGGGACCTCTGCCACCCTACGATTGTACACGGAGGCTCTCCGGCCTTCGGGTCCCCAAACCCGACAGGCCGCAGCTGGTAGCGGACAGCCGGTGCCGCTGGGAGGCCAGGGAGGGCTGGGATCCATGAACCTCCCACCGCAACCCTCCACGACCGTGAAACGTTCTGCTGGGGCAGTCGGTCAAGCACACCCCCAAAGTGCGGCAAAGCAGGGGCGCTGTGGGGTGTCGTCGGGGACAGAGATGCTCACCACGCGGCCAAACTGCAAGGGACCGGGAGGGAGAGAGGGGGCACGCACCGCGCTCTCCCAGGCCCGGCTGTCCCACAGACGGTGCCTAGCTTTGTGCGGGGACCTCAGGTGTCTCCGGAAAGCGGCTGTCCCCTCGGGAAGGACCCCGCCGGGTGCTGGCCACCGACTGCCCTCCCCATCCCGTCTCATCCCGCCCCCCACCCCAGACCTGCCCACTCGCCACCCCCCCAACACACACAGCCCCCCACCGCCTGCCGCCATCCCTCCCACAGGCCCCTTGCCCAAGATCTGTCTGCACCAGGACTGTCCCCTTCCGGTGGCCTGATGCCCAGGCAGCTCGGGGCTGTGTGTTGGAGGGATGTGTGGCTGGCAGTTCCCTGACCAGGACAGAGCCGCAGGGACTGTGTCCCGAGGAGAAGCGTGAGTTACTCTGAACGTTCGGGCCCCTTAGCTAGCCAGCGCAGACTCGGGTAGAAGCTTTCGGCCTACGTGTCACACAGCCTGAAGAGCGGCACAGCCCGCCACGGCGCAACGCCGGTGTGGGAGAGAGGGGAGGCGGCACACTGCCGGTCTGGGGCGGCGCGGGCCCTGCGGCCCCGCCCCCTGACCTTCGCCCCTCGGACTGTTGCGCCCCACGAGGAGACCCCAGGGAAAGGAAGGCGCTCACGCCCCGGGAGGCCTTTCCAGCAGGGGGAAGGGGCTCCTGTCTGCCACTTCCTCTCCTCCCCAAGACCCCGGAGCCTGAAAGCCAGCAATCTCGCTGCTGCCCCAGCCCCCGGAGGCGCCGGTCTTTTCCGCTCCCGCCCAGCCCCCGCCCGCAAACAGCCCGGCACCCTTGCCCGCCTGCTCCCCTGCTCCCTCACCCGCACAGCCTCACGCGCCGGCACGGGGCCACAGCCGCAGCTCACGCCCGCCTTTCCCTCACACTTGCTTGGACCCCTGCACCGCCCCACCCAGCCAGGGCTGAGCGGGGTCATGCCCGGAAGGATTCCACACTCACAGCCTGCCTCCTGGGGCGCCTGGGGGTGAACAGGGACCCTCGGCTTAAGAAGTCGCCCGTCTGGCGTGGGGCCGACGGCTGGCGCACACCCCAGACGGAGGGGGCTGAGTGAGGCTCCGCGAGCAGAGTGAACACTGAACCCAAGCCACAGCGGGCCACGAGGCCCCTACCCGCCAGCACCGGTCCCCGTCTCCTTCCCCGGCCCACGCAACAGGTCCCCAGCGCACCAGCCTGTCTCTTTCGTTGCTTCCTGCTCCGAGACCCTGCCCTGTTCGGAGGCAACCTGGCCTCCCCGGAGCAGCAGCCGAGTCCTGCCCTTCCCACGTCCTCCACTTCCTCAGGACCGCCTCTCTGCCACACACGGGCAGCCGGTTCAAAAGCCCCACCGGACTGGGCCGGAACATCGCCAATCGGCGACCCGCGAACAATCACACAGGACGGGAGCAAGACAGGAGCACTCGTTAGCTTGTTGATGTCTCTCTCGGCCTCATTCCGGGTACGTGCTGCCCACCCTCTGCAACCTCCACTGGCGATCCTTTCCTCGTTCCTCTCCGTTGCCCCAGACCCCGGCCGCCGGCCTCCCGCGTCTGCACGCGCCTCCGGGCTCTCCTTCTACTCGGCCGAACTCGCCTGCTCCGTCGCCTTCACCGCCAGCTCTGCAGGACCACCGACGCGTGAGAAAGCCTGCTCGCGGGCACGCGTGCACAGAACGACACGGACACGCTCGGGAACAACACAAGGCGTAGCTGAAGCGGCCTGTGTCCAACAGACAACCGGAGAGATGGCGCACAACAGGCAGCACGCCCCGCCCTTTCTCCCCGGCGCCTCCCCGCTGGCCACCAGCCAGCCTGCGGCCCTTTCCAGGGCCGTCCGGGTGGAGCCAGGTCGCTAAGGGATGCGCCTGGACATTCAGGGAAGACTGGGAGAACCAGCCCAGGAGAGGGACGGGACGCGACCCGGGAGCCCACCTCCTCAGCGTCTGGAGGCCTTGGCCATGCGGCCGGGGGCGGACGGAGGGGCCCAGCTGATCCCAAACGCGGAGGCAGTCGGACGAGGCCCCAGGGAGGGCCGAAGCCAGGAAGTGCCGACGCACATGAGGGTGCCTGAGGAGGCCCGCTCCTTTCTCGGACACCCCTGGGACGTTCACCGAAAGCTGAAAGCTTCGGTGCTCTGCGCGTGCGCCTGGGTCCTCCGGGCCCCTGGCTCACCCTCGCGCCCGCTCCCTGGGCGGCCTGGGGTCGCCCCGCTCCCAGGCTTCTCTCAGCCTGCCTCTCCCCGATTGGGAAAGGGTCCGGGAAACACTCTTCACCAACACCCCCAGCCCCCCGGGCTCCTCAGGGACGTGTCCCCCTCTCAGTTACCTCTCCCGGCGCCTTGCTCCCTCGGGTAGCAGCGCAGGGGGTTGGGCCACAGGTCCTCGCCGATGATCTGGCAGAGGGAACGGGCAGGTCGGGACAGGGCCCACACCCCTTCCCCGAGCAGCTGGCCACCGCCGACGTCGCCATTTCCGACCAGGCCCCGAGGGACCCCCACCTCAGCAATCCCGTTAGACCCGGGGCACTTGTGGCCTGACAACCAGTTGAGGAAGTGAAGGCTGACGGTGTCCTGCCTGCGGCTGGGGGCTCCCCGTTCGTAATCCCAGAACCACTGGACTGGAGTGGAACTATACGCCCTATAGCCTAGAGGAAGAGTGGGGATACGGGGAGGGATCGCCCTGGCCCAGCGTCCAAGGCCTCCGGGGCACACCCCGCCCCGCCCCGCCCCGCCCCACTCCGCTCCCTTCCCCCATCCCGGGACAGCCCACCTACCTGCGAAGCTAAGGTGATACTCCTTAAGGATCACTTGGTTGCACAAGTAGGGCTTGCTCCGGAAAAAGAACATCAGTCTGCAGCGGTACTCGGGGCGGCCCAGTTCCTGCGCCTGCCACGCCCAACAGCAGGAGAAGAGTGAACTCTCGTCCCGGCCACCTAAGCTGGCCTGCCCGGCAGGGATGAACCACTTCCCCTTCCGCTCTCCCGCTGCTCACACCCAGCCCTCGGGGACACCCGGCCCCCTCCGCCCCGCATCCCCCATCCCCCACCCCCCACCCCCCACCGTGGCCTCCGTCTGCCCGGCCTGACCTCCAGCTGGATCATGTAGCTCCGCACACCTTCGTCTCGGTCACTGATCAAGGCCGACAGCTGGGGATGATTCACAATCTTCAGTAGGTCAAGGAGCCTTCACGTGTTACGGCTGGAAGAGCCACAGCCAACACAGCCAGGCTGGGGCGAAAGGAAGAGACCAGACAGGCGATCTGCCGGGACTCCGGGCGCGCACTGCTGCCCACCCCATCGCCCCACACCTCCGACCTCCTCGGCCCCTGCCCTGCCGTCTCACACGCACGTGGAGGCGGGGTTCCGGCCTTCCCGTGCATCTTGGGCTGTCCGCACCCCCTCGGGGAACGCCTGTTCCCTCGATCGTCCCCGACATTCCAGCTGGCCTGCGTGTGCTGGGTGCAGGCTTGTCACCGCGGGCGGAGTCGGGATGTGCTCTGCCCCCGTGGACCCATGCCTCCTCTGAGTAGGGGACGCCCCAGGGGTGCTGACAGGAAGCCCCGGGCCTCTGAGCCGCCCTCTGCGGTGAGAGGAGTCTGTCTGTATGGCTAAGTCTGCAGCTCCGGGGGACTCACAGGGTGCAACGGGGAGGGCACGTGCTTCTGCCTGCACGAGAAGGCCCGGTGGAGGCCGGGCTCGGAGCCCACCCGAGGGCGTGTCTGGGGTCCCGTAGTCTTGCCCGGGACGGGGGCCTCTTGCAGCTCACACCTGGCCGCGGACGACCTGGGTCCTTGGCACGGACGTGGCGGCAACATATCCACAGCCTCTGGCTGACTGGGATGGGTCCTGCACGCCCACCGGTCTCCTGGGATTTCCCCCGGAGACTGCACACTTCCACTCTCTGCTCTGTGGGGAAGGTGCTGGGGGCTCTGCGCGTGCTTTCCACTGTTGCCGTGTGCCCCATGACCCCAGGAAGGCTTCCCCTGCAGGCCCCACGCCAGAAGGTTCCACCCAAATTTGGCGCTCCCACGCCTGCACGTTTGGCCTTTGGCCCTCAGCGCCCTCATGCTGTGCCCTTGCAGGCCTCCATGCCTCCACTCTCAGGCCTCTTCCCTTGGCCTTGGCGCCCGCCTTCCTCGCTTCCTCCTGCCCCTTGTTCCGCCGCTCCCAGTCCTCCTCTTCTTTCTCCTCCTGCTTCCCCTCCCCACCCTGCCCTGCGCCCCCGCACCCAGACCCCCGGCCCTGGCCCCGGCCCCAGTCCGTTGCCGCCTCCCCTCCTCCTCCCCCTGTCCCAACCTCCTTCTCGCCCTGTTCCCCCTCCTCGGCCCCCTCCTGCCCTCCAGCAGCAGCCAGCCCCAAGCAGCAGCAGCAGCAACAGCAGCAGCAGCAGCAACAGCAGCAGCAGCAGCAGCAGCAGCAGCAGCAGCAGTAGCAGCAGCAGCAAGTATACAGGTTTGGCCCAGAAGCCGGGGATGTCCTGGATGATGGCTTTTCTTCGATCCAAACGAGGCTCCCGCCTCCGTCGGATCCTGCGCTTGAGCCGCAAGTAGGCCCCGCTGGCTTGGGCGTTCACAGCGCTCTGCTCTAACTGAAGGGCCCCCAGCGCCTCCAGCGGGCTCAGAGAGGTCGGGGGTCCGCTCCCTGGCTCTGCGCGCCCCTGCTTCCGGGGCTTCTCTTCCCGCTCCTTGGCCTGCACCTCCTCCTCCTCCTCCTCCTCCCGCGGCTCCTGCTCCTCCTGCTCCTCCTCCGCCACCACCTCCTCCATGTCGTCCGCCAGCAGCGCCAACGCCTCCCCCATGCCCACAACCTCCGCCTCTGTCGATGCAGCTGCTGCCGCTGCCGCCGCCGCTCACTCCCGCACGGCCTCCACCCTCAGGCTGCTGGCCTCCTCGCACCTGCCACCCGCTAGTGCCTGCTCTGTTCCCAGCCCTGCCATGGCAGCGGGAGGCCCGCGGGCCCCTGCCTCCTGAAGGCCCCCTCCCACAGCTAAGGCCACCCAGGATTCCTGGGGAGCCCCGCCTTCCCCGGGCCCCCGCCTCACTGGCCCTGTGGCCCTGGCCCTGAGCTGCGAGCCGCAGCTGCCAATGCCGAGGAACAAGGAGCGGGAGGTGGAGGCGTAGCACGTGGCCGGAGGAGCCGGCCGAGCGGCCGAGGTCCCCGCGCGCAGGCGCTGCCGCTGGCGCTGGCGCTGGCGCTCCGCGCTTGGGTCTTCCAGGGCTCGCTGCCGCCCGGACCCGGCGGCCTGCTGTGCGGCCCCCTGGCAGCTGGGGCGCATGGGCATGGCCTCGTACCCCATCCCCGCCACGCCCCACGAGGCCCGTGGGAATTTGCAGCTTGGCTGGAAGGAGGCCCGAGTCGAGTCGGGCCCAGGCCGCTCGCCCCACCTCCCGACCAATCGGGGAGCGGCCAGTGGGCGTCACCCTGCAAGGCCCCGCCCCCCAGCCGGGAACCCGGCCGGCCGCCTGGCCTCCGCAGCCCCAGCTTTCAGCCCAGCTCCCTGACCAGCTTCCAGGGGGCACCTGGGCCGCGCGCTGCCTCCAGGGAGGCCTCCGGCCTTGCATCTCTCTGGCACTGCCCGGCGGCCCGCTGACACCTCTTCGGTGTCTGTCACCTCCCACCACGTGCCCCCCACCTCCCCACCCCACCCCCAACCCCACCCCCGACCACCTGTCACTCCGGTTTCACGCGGCCCCTTCACCCCCTGGGAAATCTGCTAAGCTCCAGAGGGAAAGACAGCCCGGGTACTTTGCTTCCAGCCAGTGTCTGTCAGAGTTGAACTGCTCTGCTCTAGGGGACAAAAGCCATGCAGCAGCGTGTTCTCTTTGTCTTCGCTCTCTCTCCCTGTCTCCCCCTTGCTGTGACTCTCCCGCGTCTCTCTCTGTGTGTCTCTGCGCCTCTCTGCGTGTGGCCGTGCGTGTGTGGGTGGGTGTGCGTGTGAGTGTCTCCGCTTCCGCTCTCTCCCTCCCTCCCTCGCCCCCTCCCCTCCCGTTCCCGGGATCTCTGTTAGCTCCCACAGACACATAATGGCTTTCAGAAAGCTACCCTGCCCGGAAATAGAAGACCTCTCCGCCCGGGCCAGCGGAACCCCACAGTCTGGACGTGGGCGTGTCCACACCATTGCACGACGGCCCTTCCTGTGCTAGAGAGGCCAGGCCGTGCCTTTCTCCCAGCCAGCAAAGGTGACCGGCATCCGTCGCCGCCGGGATCGCCCGACACTGCGCAAGACGAAGCCCTGGCCAGCCTGTGCAGAGAGAGACAGGCAGAGGGACGACGCGGTTTGCCGGCACGCTGGACCCACCCCCCCCCACCCTCCACCCCGCCCCGAACAGTGGTGTTTGGCAGCCCAGACAGTAAGGTGTTTAGGACGCCACCCGGGTCGGCGGCCACCGCACGGCACGCCTTCAGCGCCGCAGACGGAAGGAAGTGACTTCTGCCCGCAGTGTGAACGCCCTTGGAGGTGGTTCCGCTCTCGCCCAGCCTCCAGATGAGCACCCGTCCCAGCCTTCGCCTTCACTGCAGCCTTTCTCGCCGACAAAGCCAGTGTGTGCCACTTGCTAATGCAGCGCTGCTGGTCGGCCTCCCGAACCTTACCAAACAAGCAAGGCAAGGTGTTTCCTGTCGGCCTACTCGGAGGGAGGACAGGACGCGTGTGCCGCCGCCAAGGAGCTCAAGGTTCAAAGGCGGTTGTCGCTCTGGGGGCGGGGGCGGGGGCGGGGGGCCCTGGTCTTCCGCACGCGGCAAGCAATCTGCCCTATCCTATTTCCTGCGTCCTTCGCACCTTCCCTGTCTCTCCAGAAAGCACGGGACTTCCCCACTGCCTCTTCTGGCAGCCCGGTGATTCCAGCTGGCCCAGAGTCGACGTCCGTTTCGAAAGCCTGTCACGTTTTCAGGGTCCGTGCACGCACGCCTGCCTTCGAGCCACACTCTCAGGCCTCCTCACCAGACACGCACACGCACACGCACACGCACGAGCGGAGGCACACCTGCACGCGTGCAGACCTATACGTCTACACGCTGCCCGCCGTCTGTGTTTCCAGGAGAAAGGATTTTTTACCTGCGCCCCTCTCGCCCCGCTCCCGCAGCCCGTCGTGTGAGTCCTTGTTCTCTCCCCGGATATTGCTGCCTTCCGCCCGCCTGGGTTGGCTTCTCTCCCAGCTGCCTTTGACTGCCGGACCGCGGGAAGCACACAGGCACGACGTCATTTCCCTTGGTCCTCTCTCACCAAGCGGAGAGGAATCTCAAGCTGTCTGGGGCCTAGCCGTCTTGGAGCTCACCTGTCCCTTCCTGCCGATGTCCCGGGCGCTCCAGTGCCCCCAGTGAGCTTCCCAGCGAGATGCTCGTGCCCTCCTTTGCTCTGCACGAGCACGTGTCTGCCCTGAACTGCCTTCTTGTTGCCTCTCACACGGCCTTCGGAGGCCCCTGGCAGCCAGGGCTCTTTGCAAGAGCTGTCTTCCTGTAGCACAAGAGGGCCAAGTGTAAGCTGTCTTGCCGAAGCGTCCCACACAAGGTCCTTAAGAATGTGGGGATCACCGCCTGTCTGAAGGAAGAAGCCAGTGAAGCCGAGCAGGGAAGGGTCAGGTGGCCGCCCTTCCCGTCCTGCCGTCTGCCGCAGAGCCTGCCGCGACACACACGGGCAGGCGCGCACTCACTCACAGACACGCACGCTCGCACGCACACTCACGCGCAGAGCCACCTCGGGAATCTTGCAGGCCCTGGGACCAGAGATCGTGCCTCCCTGGGGCGGAAGGCAGCATGCCTTTTCGTGTGCCCGGAGCCCTGGCTACCACTCAGGGGCCTCAGGGGCTTTGTAAATGTCAGGGCTACCGTTCGGCCTCTCTGGATCCTTCTCTGCTGGCCACGCCCACGGCTCAGGTATCCCTCGTGGCCTACACGTCCCTCAGGCCACACGCTCCAGGTCACGGGTGGGCCAGGCCACATCCAAGGGGCCGACTTAAGACGGGCGGTGACCCGTCGGCGCCCCCTGGCCCAGACCTCTCGCGGGTCGCCTGTGACAAGAGCGGAGGACGGGCCGCAGCATCACAGGCCAGAGACGTGCAAGGCGCCAGCCGCACACGGACGTGCGTGCATGTGAGGCGTGATGGAGGGCAGGGAGCCGGGGCACCTGACAGGGGGGCTCCCGGCCACAGTCAGACAAACAGACACAGATGCATCCGCGGCAAGAGGGGAGCAAGACGGGCAAGGCCCACCCAGAAACTGCCTTTCCACGCAGGACACCAGCAAGCCCCTGGCCAACGTCCGTACGCCCGACCCGTCCTGCGACAGTGGGAGCCTGCCCGTGCGCACTTCCATCGATGAGGGAGACCAGCGCCGGACATGTCGTCGCGCCTGGGACTGCCCGGGTGCCCTGGTACCCGCAGGGGCGGCACGGAGGATGTGGGTCCTCCACCGTGGGACAACACCTGAAGGTAAGGGCCCGAGTGAAATGCCCCAGCAGGCATGGCCAGTTCCCACGTCCGTCTGAGCTTTGTCCGAGCCCCAGGAAGAATCCCACTTAAGCCGCGTCGCGTCCTCCAGGTTGGACCGCAAGGCCCGGCCACGGCACCCGAGCCTACGGGGGCCGGCTGCCTGTAAGCCTTCCTCCCCTACCCGTTGCCGGCTCGACACGTTCCCCGCCTCCACTGCAGGGCAGGCCGGACCCGACCCCAGCCGTGGCGCCTACGGGCGCTTGGGGCGGCAAAGGTCGAGCGAGCCTTGTGAGAACCCTGCCCAATCATTCCTCGAGTCTCTCCCCTTTGGCAGGTCCTTCTCAAGAGCCCTGGCCAGGCCTAGAGGCCTGAGGGGCCGCGGCCCTGCGGGGCGCCCACCACGGCCGCCTCAGCCCTCCCTCTGGGCCCCAGCCGCAGGGTCCCTGCAACGCAGCTGCCCTCGTGCCTTCAGAGCAGGGGAACCTAGGCACTGACCTGGGGAAGGGGCGAGGACAGCAGCAGCCCGAGCGGGACAAGAGGGGACCTCTGCCACCCTACGATTGTACACGGAGGCTCTCCGGCCTTCGGGTCCCCAAACCCGACAGGCCGCAGCTGGTAGCGGACAGCCGGTGCCGCTGGGAGGCCAGGGAGGGCTGGGATCCATGAACCTCCCACCGCAACCCTCCACGACCGTGAAACGTTCTGCTGGGGCAGTCGGTCAAGCACACCCCCAAAGTGCGGCAAAGCAGGGGCGCTGTGGGGTGTCGTCGGGGACAGAGATGCTCACCACGCGGCCAAACTGCAAGGGACCGGGAGGGAGAGAGGGGGCACGCACCGCGCTCTCCCAGGCCCGGCTGTCCCACAGACGGTGCCTAGCTTTGTGCGGGGACCTCAGGTGTCTCCGGAAAGCGGCTGTCCCCTCGGGAAGGACCCCGCCGGGTGCTGGCCACCGACTGCCCTCCCCATCCCGTCTCATCCCGCCCCCCACCCCAGACCTGCCCACTCGCCACCCCCCTAACACACACAGCCCCCCACCGCCTGCCGCCATCCCTCCCACAGGCCCCTTGCCCAAGATCTGTCTGCACCAGGACTGTCCCCTTCCGGTGGCCTGATGCCCAGGCAGCTCGGGGCTGTGTGTTGGAGGGATGTGTGGCTGGCAGTTCCCTGACCAGGACAGAGCCGCAGGGACTGTGTCCCGAGGAGAAGCGTGAGTTACTCTGAACGTTCGGGCCCCTTAGCTAGCCAGCGCAGACTCGGGTAGAAGCTTTCGGCCTACGTGTCACACAGCCTGAAGAGCGGCACAGCCCGCCACGGCGCAACGCCGGTGTGGGAGAGAGGGGAGGCGGCACACTGCCGGTCTGGGGCGGCGCGGGCCCTGCGGCCCCGCCCCCTGACCTTCGCCCCTCGGACTGTTGCGCCCCACGAGGAGACCCCAGGGAAAGGAAGGCGCTCACGCCCCGGGAGGCCTTTCCAGCAGGGGGAAGGGGCTCCTGTCTGCCACTTCCTCTCCTCCCCAAGACCCCGGAGCCTGAAAGCCAGCAATCTCGCTGCTGCCCCAGCCCCCGGAGGCGCCGGTCTTTTCCGCTCCCGCCCAGCCCCCGCCCGCAAACAGCCCGGCACCCTTGCCCGCCTGCTCCCCTGCTCCCTCACCCGCACAGCCTCACGCGCCGGCACGGGGCCACAGCCGCAGCTCACGCCCGCCTTTCCCTCACACTTGCTTGGACCCCTGCACCGCCCCACCCAGCCAGGGCTGAGCGGGGTCATGCCCGGAAGGATTCCACACTCACAGCCTGCCTCCTGGGGCGCCTGGGGGTGAACAGGGACCCTCGGCTTAAGAAGTCGCCCGTCTGGCGTGGGGCCGACGGCTGGCGCACACCCCAGACGGAGGGGGCTGAGTGAGGCTCCGCGAGCAGAGTGAACACTGAACCCAAGCCACAGCGGGCCACGAGGCCCCTACCCGCCAGCACCGGTCCCCGTCTCCTTCCCCGGCCCACGCAACAGGTCCCCAGCGCACCAGCCTGTCTCTTTCGTTGCTTCCTGCTCCGAGACCCTGCCCTGTTCGGAGGCAACCTGGCCTCCCCGGAGCAGCAGCCGAGTCCTGCCCTTCCCACGTCCTCCACTTCCTCAGGACCGCCTCTCTGCCACACACGGGCAGCCGGTTCAAAAGCCCCACCGGACTGGGCCGGAACATCGCCAATCGGCGACCCGCGAACAATCACACAGGACGGGAGCAAGACAGGAGCACTCGTTAGCTTGTTGATGTCTCTCTCGGCCTCATTCCGGGTACGTGCTGCCCACCCTCTGCAACCTCCACTGGCGATCCTTTCCTCGTTCCTCTCCGTTGCCCCAGACCCCGGCCGCCGGCCTCCCGCGTCTGCACGCGCCTCCGGGCTCTCCTTCTACTCGGCCGAACTCGCCTGCTCCGTCGCCTTCACCGCCAGCTCTGCAGGACCACCGACGCGTGAGAAAGCCTGCTCGCGGGCACGCGTGCACAGAACGACACGGACACGCTCGGGAACAACACAAGGCGTAGCTGAAGCGGCCTGTGTCCAACAGACAACCGGAGAGATGGCGCACAACAGGCAGCACGCCCCGCCCTTTCTCCCCGGCGCCTCCCCGCTGGCCACCAGCCAGCCTGCGGCCCTTTCCAGGCCGTCCGGGTGGAGCCAGGTCGCTAAGGGATGCGCCTGGACATTCAGGGAAGACTGGGAGAACCAGCCCAGGAGAGGGACGGGACGCGACCCGGGAGCCCACCTCCTCAGCGTCTGGAGGCCTTGGCCATGCGGCCGGGGGCGGACGGAGGGGCCCAGCTGATCCCAAACGCGGAGGCAGTCGGACGAGGCCCCAGGGAGGGCCGAAGCCAGGAAGTGCCGACGCACATGAGGGTGCCTGAGGAGGCCCGCTCCTTTCTCGGACACCCCTGGGACGTTCACCGAAAGCTGAAAGCTTCGGTGCTCTGCGCGTGCGCCTGGGTCCTCCGGGCCCCTGGCTCACCCTCGCGCCCGCTCCCTGGGCGGCCTGGGGTCGCCCCCGCTCCCAGGCTTCTCTCAGCCTGCCTCTCCCGATTGGGAAAGGGTCCGGGAAACACTCTTCACCAACACCCCCAGCCCCCCGGGCTCCTCAGGGACGTGTCCCCCTCTCAGTTACCTCTCCCGGCACCTTGCTCCCTCGGGTAGCAGCGCAGGGGGTTGGGCCACAGGTCCTCGCCGATGATCTGGCAGAGGGAACGGGCAGGTCGGGACAGGGCCCACACCCCTTCCCCGAGCAGCTGGCCACCGCCGACGTCGCCATTTCCGACCAGGCCCCGAGGGACCCCCCACCTCAGCAATCCCGTTAGACCCGGGGCACTTGTGGCCTGACAACCAGTTGAGGAAGTGAAGGCTGACGGTGTCCTGCCTGCGGCTGGGGGCTCCCCCGTTCGTAATCCCCAGAACCACTGGACTGGAGTGGAACTATACGCCCTATAGCCTAGAGGAAGAGTGGGGATACGGGGAGGGATCGCCCTGGCCCAGCGTCCAAGGCCTCCGGGGCACACCCCGCCCCGCCCCGCCCCGCTCCGCTCCCTTCCCCCATCCCGGGACAGCCCACCTACCTGCGAAGCTAAGGTGATACTCCTTAAGGATCACTTGGTTGCACAAGTAGGGCTTGCTCCGGAAAAAGAACATCAGTCTGCAGCGGTACTCGGGGCGGCCAGTTCCTGCGCCTGCCACGCCCAACAGCAGGAGAAGAGTGAACTCTCGTCCCGGCCACCTGAGCTGGCCTGCCCGGCAGGGATGAACCACTTCCCCTTCCGCTCTCCCGCTGCTCACACCCAGCCCTCGGGGACACCCGGCCCCCTCCGCCCCGCATCCCCCATCCCCCACCCCCCACCCCCCACCGTGGCCTCCGTCTGCCCGGCCTGACCTCCAGCTGGATCATGTAGCTCCGCACACCTTCGTCTCGGTCACTGATCAAGGCCGACAGCTGGGGATGATTCACAATCTTCAGTAGGTCAAGGAGCCTTCACGTGTTACGGCTGGAAGAGCCACAGCCAACACAGCCAGGCTGGGGCGAAAGGAAGAGACCAGACAGGCGATCTGCCGGGACTCCGGGCGCGCACTGCTGCCCACACCCATCGCCCCACACCTCCGACCTCCTCGGCCCCTGCCCTGCCGTCTCACACGCACGTGGAGGCGGGGTTCCGGCCTTCCCGTGCATCTTGGGCTGTCCGCACCCCCTCGGGGAGCGCCTGTTCCCTCGATCGTCCCCGACATTCCAGCTGGCCTGCGTGTGCTGGGTGCAGGCTTGTCACCGCGGGCGGAGTCGGGATGTGCTCTGCCCCCCGTGGACCCATGCCTCCTCTGAGTAGGGGACGCCCCAGGGGTGCTGACACGCAGCGCTCGACTGTTGAGCCGCCCTCTGCGGTGAGAGGAGTCTGTCTGTATGGCTAAGTCTGCAGCTCCGGGGGACTCACAGGGTGCAACGGGGAGGGCACGTGCTTCTGCCTGCACGAGAAGGCCCGGTGGAGGCCGGGCTCGGAGCCCACCCGAGGGCGTGTCTGGGGTCCCGTAGTCTTGCCCGGGACGGGGGCCTCTTGCAGCTCACACCTGGCCGCGGACGACCTGGGTCCTTGGCACGGACGTGGCGGCAACATATCCACAGCCTCTGGCTGACTGGGATGGGTCCTGCACGCCCACCGGTCTCCTGGGATTTCCCCCGGAGACTGCACACTTCCACTCTCTGCTCTGTGGGGAAGGTGCTGGGGGCTCTGCGCGTGCTTTCCACTGTTGCCGTGTGCCCCATGACCCCAGGAAGGCTTCCCCTGCAGGCCCCACGCCAGAAGGTTCCACCCAAATTTGGCGCTCCCACGCCTGCACGTTTGGCCTTTGGCCCTCAGCGCCCTCATGCTGTGCCCTTGCAGGCCTCCATGCCTCCACTCTCAGGCCTCTTCCCTTGGCCTTGGCGCCCGCCTTCCTCGCTTCCTCCTGCCCCTTGTTCCGCCGCTCCCAGTCCTCCTCTTCTTTCTCCTCCTGCTTCCCCTCCCCACCCTGCCCTGCGCCCCCGCACCCAGACCCCCGGCCCTGGCCCCGGCCCCAGTCCGTTGCCGCCTCCCCTCCTCCTCCCCCTGTCCCAACCTCCTTCTCGCCCTGTTCCCCCTCCTCGGCCCCCTCCTGCCCTCCAGCAGCAGCCAGCCCCAAGCAGCAGCAGCAGCAACAGCAGCAGCAGCAGCAGCAGCAGCAGCAGCAGCAGCAGCAGCAGCAGCAGCAGCAGCAGCAGCAGCAGCAGCAAGTATACAGGTTTGGCCCAGAAGCCGGGGATGTCCTGGATGATGGCTTTTCTTCGATCCAAACGAGGCTCCCGCCTCCGTCGGATCCTGCGCTTGAGCCGCAAGTAGGCCCCGCTGGCTTGGGCGTTCACAGCGCTCTGCTCTAACTGAAGGGCCCCCAGCGCCTCCAGCGGGCTCAGGGAGGTCGGGGGTCCGCTCCCTGGCTCTGCGCGCCCCTGCTTCCGGGGCTTCTCTTCCCGCTCCTTGGCCTGCACCTCCTCCTCCTCCTCCTCCTCCCGCGGCTCCTGCTCCTCCTGCTCCTCCTCCGCCACCACCTCCTCCATGTCGTCCGCCAGCAGCGCCAACGCCTCCCCCATGCCCACAACCTCCGCCTCTGTCGATGCAGCTGCTGCCGCTGCCGCCGCCGCTCACTCCCGCACGGCCTCCACCCTCAGGCTGCTGGCCTCCTCGCACCTGCCACCCGCTAGTGCCTGCTCTGTTCCCAGCCCTGCCATGGCAGCGGGAGGCCCGCGGGCCCCTGCCTCCTGAAGGCCCCCTCCCACAGCTAAGGCCACCCAGGATTCCTGGGGAGCCCCGCCTTCCCCGGGCCCCCGCCTCACTGGCCCTGTGGCCCTGGCCCTGAGCTGCGAGCCGCAGCTGCCAATGCCGAGGAACAAGGAGCGGGAGGTGGAGGCGTAGCACGTGGCCGGAGGAGCCGGCCGAGCGGCCGAGGTCCCCGCGCGCAGGCGCTGCCGCTGGCGCTCCGCGCTTGGGTCTTCCAGGGCTCGCTGCCGCCCGGACCCGGCGGCCTGCTGTGCGGCCCCCTGGCAGCTGGGGCGCATGGGCATGGCCTCGTACCCCATCCCCGCCACGCCCCACGAGGCCCGTGGGAATTTGCAGCTTGGCTGGAAGGAGGCCCGAGTCGAGTCGGGCCCAGGCCGCTCGCCCCACCTCCCGACCAATCGGGGAGCGGCCAGTGGGCGTCACCCTGCAAGGCCCCGCCCCCCCGGCCGGGAACCCGGCCGGCCGCCTGGCCTCCGCAGCCCCAGCTTTCAGCCCAGCTCCCTGCCCAGCTTCCAGGGGGCACCTGGGCCGCGCGCTGCCTCCAGGGAGGCCTCCGGCCTTGCATCTCTCTGGCACTGCCCGGCGGCCCGCTGACACCTCTTCGGTGTCTGTCACCTCCCACCACGTGCCCCCCACCTCCCCACCCCACCCCCAACCCCACCCCCGACCACCTGTCACTCCGGTTTCACGCGGCCCCTTCACCCCCTGGGAAATCTGCTAAGCTCCAGAGGGAAAGACAGCCCGGGTACTTTGCTTCCAGCCAGTGTCTGTCAGAGTTGAACTGCTCTGCTCTAGGGGACAAAAGCCATGCAGCAGCGTGTTCTCTTTGTCTTCGCTCTCTCTCCCTGTCTCCCCCTTGCTGTGACTCTCCCGCGTCTCTCTCTGTGTGTCTCTGCGCCTCTCTGCGTGTGGCCGTGCGTGTGTGGGTGGGTGTGCGTGTGAGTGTCTCCGCTTCCGCTCTCTCCCTCCCTCCCTCGCCCCCTCCCCTCCCGTTCCCGGGATCTCTGTTAGCTCCCACAGACACATAATGGCTTTCAGAAAGCTACCCTGCCCGGAAATAGAAGACCTCTCCGCCCGGGCCAGCGGAACCCCACAGTCTGGACGTGGGCGTGTCCACACCATTGCACGACGGCCCTTCCTGTGCTAGAGAGGCCAGGCCGTGCCTTTCTCCCAGCCAGCAAAGGTGACCGGCATCCGTCGCCGCCGGGATCGCCCGACACTGCGCAAGACGAAGCCCTGGCCAGCCTGTGCAGAGAGAGACAGGCAGAGGGACGACGCGGTTTGCCGGCACGCTGGACCCACCCCCCCCCCCACCCCTCCACCCCGCCCCGAACAGTGGTGTTTGGCAGCCCAGACAGTAAGGTGTTTAGGACGCCACCCGGGTCGGCGGCCACCGCACGGCACGCCTTCAGCGCCGCAGACGGAAGGAAGTGACTTCTGCCCGCAGTGTGAACGCCCTTGGAGGTGGTTCCGCTCTCGCCCAGCCTCCAGATGAGCACCCGTCCCAGCCTTCGCCTTCACTGCAGCCTTTCTCGCCGACAAAGCCAGTGTGTGCCACTTGCTAATGCAGCGCTGCTGGTCGGCCTCCCGAACCTTACCAAACAAGCAAGGCAAGGTGTTTCCTGTCGGCCTACTCGGAGGGAGGACAGGACGCGTGTGCCGCCGCCAAGGAGCTCAAGGTTCAAAGGCGGTTGTCGCTCTGGGGGCGGGGGCGGGGGCGGGGGGCCCTGGTCTTCCGCACGCGGCAAGCAATCTGCCCTATCCTATTTCCTGCGTCCTTCGCACCTTCCCTGTCTCTCCAGAAAGCACGGGACTTCCCCACTGCCTCTTCTGGCAGCCCGGTGATTCCAGCTGGCCCAGAGTCGACGTCCGTTTCGAAAGCCTGTCACGTTTTCAGGGTCCGTGCACGCACGCCTGCCTTCGAGCCCCACTCTCAGGCCTCCTCACCAGACACGCACACGCACACGCACACGCACGAGCGGAGGCACACCTGCACGCGTGCAGACCTATACGTCTACACGCTGCCCGCCGTCTGTGTTTCCAGGAGAAAGGATTTTTTACCTGCGCCCCTCTCGCCCCGCTCCCGCAGCCCGTCGTGTGAGTCCTTGTTCTCTCCCCGGATATTGCTGCCTTCCGCCCGCCTGGGTTGGCTTCTCTCCCAGCTGCCTTTGACTGCCGGACCGCGGGAAGCACACAGGCACGACGTCATTTCCCTTGGTCCTCTCTCACCAAGCGGAGAGGAATCTCAAGCTGTCTGGGGCCTAGCCGTCTTGGAGCTCACCTGTCCCTTCCTGCCGATGTCCCGGGCGCTCCAGTGCCCCCAGTGAGCTTCCCAGCGAGATGCTCGTGCCCTCCTTTGCTCTGCACGAGCACGTGTCTGCCCTGAACTGCCTTCTTGTTGCCTCTCACACGGCCTTCGGAGGCCCCTGGCAGCCAGGGCTCTTTGCAAGAGCTGTCTTCCTGTAGCACAAGAGGGCCAAGTGTAAGCTGTCTTGCCGAAGCGTCCCACACAAGGTCCTTAAGAATGTGGGGATCACCGCCTGTCTGAAGGAAGAAGCCAGTGAAGCCGAGCAGGGAAGGGTCAGGTGGCCGCCCTTCCCGTCCTGCCGTCTGCCGCAGAGCCTGCCGCGACACACACGGGCAGGCGCGCACTCACTCACAGACACGCACGCTCGCACGCACACTCACGCGCAGAGCCACCTCGGGAATCTTGCAGGCCCTGGGACCAGAGATCGTGCCTCCCTGGGGCGGAAGGCAGCATGCCTTTTCGTGTGCCCGGAGCCCTGGCTACCACTCAGGGGCCTCAGGGGCTTTGTAAATGTCAGGGCTACCGTTCGGCCTCTCTGGATCCTTCTCTGCTGGCCACGCCCACGGCTCAGGTATCCCTCGTGGCCTACACGTCCCTCAGGCCACACGCTCCAGGTCACGGGTGGGCCAGGCCACATCCAAGGGGCCGACTTAAGACGGGCGGTGACCCGTCGGCGCCCCCTGGCCCAGACCTCTCGCGGGTCGCCTGTGACAAGAGCGGAGGACGGGCCGCAGCATCACAGGCCAGAGACGTGCAAGGCGCCAGCCGCACACGGACGTGCGTGCATGTGAGGCGTGATGGAGGGCAGGGAGCCGGGGCACCTGACAGGGGGGCTCCCGGCCACAGTCAGACAAACAGACACAGATGCATCCGCGGCAAGAGGGGAGCAAGACGGGCAAGGCCCACCCAGAAACTGCCTTTCCACGCAGGACACCAGCAAGCCCCTGGCCAACGTCCGTACGCCCGACCCGTCCTGCGACAGTGGGAGCCTGCCCGTGCGCACTTCCATCGATGAGGGAGACCAGCGCCGGACATGTCGTCGCGCCTGGGACTGCCCGGGTGCCCTGGTACCCGCAGGGGCGGCACGGAGGATGTGGGTCCTCCACCGTGGGACAACACCTGAAGGTAAGGGCCCGAGTGAAATGCCCCAGCAGGCATGGCCAGTTCCCACGTCCGTCTGAGCTTTGTCCGAGCCCCAGGAAGAATCCCACTTAAGCCGCGTCGCGTCCTCCAGGTTGGACCGCAAGGCCCGGCCACGGCACCCGAGCCTACGGGGGCCGGCTGCCTGTAAGCCTTCCTCCCCTACCCGTTGCCGGCTCGACACGTTCCCCGCCTCCACTGCAGGGCAGGCCGGACCCGACCCCAGCCGTGGCGCCTACGGGCGCTTGGGGCGGCAAAGGTCGAGCGAGCCTTGTGAGAACCCTGCCCAATCATTCCTCGAGTCTCTCCCCTTTGGCAGGTCCTTCTCAAGAGCCCTGGCCAGGCCTAGAGGCCTGAGGGGCCGCGGCCCTGCGGGGCGCCCACCACGGCCGCCTCAGCCCTCCCTCTGGGCCCCAGCCGCAGGGTCCCTGCAACGCAGCTGCCCTCGTGCCTTCAGAGCAGGGGAACCTAGGCACTGACCTGGGGAAGGGGCGAGGACAGCAGCAGCCCGAGCGGGACAAGAGGGGACCTCTGCCACCCTACGATTGTACACGGAGGCTCTCCGGCCTTCGGGTCCCCAAACCCGACAGGCCGCAGCTGGTAGCGGACAGCCGGTGCCGCTGGGAGGCCAGGGAGGGCTGGGATCCATGAACCTCCCACCGCAACCCTCCACGACCGTGAAACGTTCTGCTGGGGCAGTCGGTCAAGCACACCCCCAAAGTGCGGCAAAGCAGGGGCGCTGTGGGGTGTCGTCGGGGACAGAGATGCTCACCACGCGGCCAAACTGCAAGGGACCGGGAGGGAGAGAGGGGGCACGCACCGCGCTCTCCCAGGCCCGGCTGTCCCACAGACGGTGCCTAGCTTTGTGCGGGGACCTCAGGTGTCTCCGGAAAGCGGCTGTCCCCTCGGGAAGGGACCCCCGCCGGGTGCTGGCCACCGACTGCCCTCCCCATCCCGTCTCGTCCCGCCCCCCACCCCAGACCTGCCCACTCGCCACCCCCCCAACACACACAGCCCCCCACCGCCTGCCGCCATCCCTCCCACAGGCCCCTTGCCCAAGATCTGTCTGCACCAGGACTGTCCCCTTCCGGTGGCCTGATGCCCAGGCAGCTCGGGGCTGTGTGTTGGAGGGATGTGTGGCTGGCAGTTCCCTGACCAGGACAGAGCCGCAGGGACTGTGTCCCGAGGAGAAGCGTGAGTTACTCTGAACGTTCGGGCCCCTTAGCTAGCCAGCGCAGACTCGGGTAGAAGCTTTCGGCCTACGTGTCACACAGCCTGAAGAGCGGCACAGCCCGCCACGGCGCAACGCCGGCGTGGGAGAGAGGGGAGGCGGCACACTGCCGGTCTGGGGCGGCGCGGGCCCTGCGGCCCCGCCCCCTGACCTTCGCCCCTCGGACTGTTGCGCCCCACGAGGAGACCCCAGGGAAAGGAAGGCGCTCACGCCCCGGGAGGCCTTTCCAGCAGGGGGAAGGGGCTCCTGTCTGCCACTTCCTCTCCTCCCCAAGACCCCGGAGCCTGAAAGCCAGCAATCTCGCTGCTGCCCCAGCCCCCGGAGGCGCCGGTCTTTTCCGCTCCCGCCCAGCCCCCGCCCGCAAACAGCCCGGCACCCTTGCCCGCCTGCTCCCCTGCTCCCTCACCCGCACAGCCTCACGCGCCGGCACGGGGCCACAGCCGCAGCTCACGCCCGCCTTTCCCTCACACTTGCTTGGACCCCTGCACCGCCCCACCCAGCCAGGGCTGAGCGGGGTCATGCCCGGAAGGATTCCACACTCACAGCCTGCCTCCTGGGGCGCCTGGGGGTGAACAGGGACCCTCGGCTTAAGAAGTCGCCCGTCTGGCGTGGGGCCGACGGCTGGCGCACACCCCAGACGGAGGGGGCTGAGTGAGGCTCCGCGAGCAGAGTGAACACTGAACCCAAGCCACAGCGGGCCACGAGGCCCCTACCCGCCAGCACCGGTCCCCGTCTCCTTCCCCGGCCCACGCAACAGGTCCCCAGCGCACCAGCCTGTCTCTTTCGTTGCTTCCTGCTCCGAGACCCTGCCCTGTTCGGAGGCAACCTGGCCTCCCCGGAGCAGCAGCCGAGTCCTGCCCTTCCCACGTCCTCCACTTCCTCAGGACCGCCTCTCTGCCACACACGGGCAGCCGGTTCAAAAGCCCCACCGGACTGGGCCGGAACATCGCCAATCGGCGACCCGCGAACAATCACACAGGACGGGAGCAAGACAGGAGCACTCGTTAGCTTGTTGATGTCTCTCTCGGCCTCATTCCGGGTACGTGCTGCCCACCCTCTGCAACCTCCACTGGCGATCCTTTCCTCGTTCCTCTCCGTTGCCCCAGACCCCGGCCGCCGGCCTCCCGCGTCTGCACGCGCCTCCGGGCTCTCCTTCTACTCGGCCGAACTCGCCTGCTCCGTCGCCTTCACCGCCAGCTCTGCAGGACCACCGACGCGTGAGAAAGCCTGCTCGCGGGCACGCGTGCACAGAACGACACGGACACGCTCGGGAACAACACAAGGCGTAGCTGAAGCGGCCTGTGTCCAACAGACAACCGGAGAGATGGCGCACAACAGGCAGCACGCCCCGCCCTTTCTCCCCGGCGCCTCCCCGCTGGCCACCAGCCAGCCTGCGGCCCTTTCCAGGGCCGTCCGGGTGGAGCCAGGTCGCTAAGGGATGCGCCTGGACATTCAGGGAAGACTGGGAGAACCAGCCCAGGAGAGGGACGGGACGCGACCCGGGAGCCCACCTCCTCAGCGTCTGGAGGCCTTGGCCATGCGGCCGGGGGCGGACGGAGGGGCCCAGCTGATCCCAAACGCGGAGGCAGTCGGACGAGGCCCCAGGGAGGGCCGAAGCCAGGAAGTGCCGACGCACATGAGGGTGCCTGAGGAGGCCCGCTCCTTTCTCGGACACCCCTGGGACGTTCACCGAAAGCTGAAAGCTTCGGTGCTCTGCGCGTGCGCCTGGGTCCTCCGGGCCCCTGGCTCACCCTCGCGCCCGCTCCCTGGGCGGCCTGGGGTCGCCCCGCTCCCAGGCTTCTCTCAGCCTGCCTCTCCCCGATTGGGAAAGGGTCCGGGAAACACTCTTCACCAACACCCCCAGCCCCCGGCTCCTCAGGGACGTGTCCCCCTCTCAGTTACCTCTCCCGGCGCCTTGCTCCCTCGGGTAGCAGCGCAGGGGGTTGGGCCACAGGTCCTCGCCGATGATCTGGCAGAGGGAACGGGCAGGTCGGGACAGGGCCCACACCCCTTCCCCGAGCAGCTGGCCACCGCCGACGTCGCCATTTCCGACCAGGCCCCGAGGGACCCCCACCTCAGCAATCCCGTTAGACCCGGGGCACTTGTGGCCTGACAACCAGTTGAGGAAGTGAAGACTGACGGTGTCCTGCCTGCGGCTGGGGGCTCCCCGTTCGTAATCCCAGAACCACTGGACTGGAGTGGAACGCAGCGCTCGACTGTTAGAGGAAGAGTGGGGATACGGGGAGGGATCGCCCTGGCCCAGCGTCCAAGGCCTCCGGGGCACACCCCGCCCCGCCCCGCCCCGCCCCGCTCCGCTCCCTTCCCCCATCCCGGGACAGCCCACCTACCTGCGAAGCTAAGGTGATACTCCTTAAGGATCACTTGGTTGCACAAGTAGGGCTTGCTCCGGAAAAAGAACATCAGTCTGCAGCGGTACTCGGGGCGGCCCAGTTCCTGCGCCTGCCACGCCCAACAGCAGGAGAAGAGTGAACTCTCGTCCCGGCCACCTGAGCTGGCCTGCCCGGCAGGGATGAACCACTTCCCCTTCCGCTCTCCCGCTGCTCACACCCAGCCCTCGGGGACACCCGGCCCCCTCCGCCCCGCATCCCCCATCCCCCACCCCTCACCCCCCACCGTGGCCTCCGTCTTCCCGGCCTGACCTGCAGCTGGATCATGTAGCTCCGCACACCTTCGTCTCGGTCACTGATCAAGGCCGACAGCTGGGGATGATTCACAATCTTCAGTAGGTCAAGGAGCCTTCACGTGTTACGGCTGGAAGAGCCACAGCCAACACAGCCAGGCTGGGGCGAAAGGAAGAGACCAGACAGGCGATCTGCCGGGACTCCGGGCGCGCACTGCTGCCCACCCCATCGCCCCACACCTCCGACCTCCTCGGCCCCTGCCCTGCCGTCTCACACGCACGTGGAGGCGGGGTTCCGGCCTTCCCGTGCATCTTGGGCTGTCCGCACCCCCTCGGGGAGCGCCTGTTCCCCGATCGTCCCCGACCTCTAGCTGGCCTGCGTGTGCTGGGTGCAGGCTTGTCACCGCGGGCGGAGTCGGGATGTGCTCTGCCCCCGTGGACCCATGCCTCCTCTGAGTAGGGGACGCCCCAGGGGTGCTGACAGGAAGCCCCGGGCCTCTGAGCCGCCCTCTGCGGTGAGAGGAGTCTGTCTGTATGGCTAAGTCTGCAGCTCCGGGGGACTCACAGGGTGCAACGGGGAGGGCACGTGCTTCTGCCTGCACGAGAAGGCCCGGTGGAGGCCGGGCTCGGAGCCCACCCGAGGGCGTGTCTGGGGTCCCGTAGTCTTGCCCGGGACGGGGGCCTCTTGCAGCTCACACCTGGCCGCGGACGACCTGGGTCCTTGGCACGGACGTGGCGGCAACATATCCACAGCCTCTGGCTGACTGGGATGGGTCCTGCACGCCCACCGGTCTCCTGGGATTTCCCCCGGAGACTGCACACTTCCACTCTCTGCTCTGTGGGGAAGGTGCTGGGGGCTCTGCGCGTGCTTTTCACTGTTGCCGTGTGCCCCATGACCCCAGGAAGGCTTCCCCTGCAGGCCCCACGCCAGAAGGTTCCACCCAAATTTGGCGCTCCCACGCCTGCACGTTTGGCCTTTGGCCCTCAGCGCCCTCATGCTGTGCCCTTGCAGGCCTCCATGCCTCCACTCTCAGGCCTCTTCCCTTGGCCTTGGCGCCCGCCTTCCTCGCTTCCTCCTGCCCCTTGTTCCGCCGCTCCCAGTCCCCTCTTCTTTCTCCTCCTGCTTCCCCTCCCCACCCTGCCCTGCGCCCCCGCACCCAGACCCCCGGCCCTGGCCCCGGCCCCAGTCCGTTGCCGCCTCCCCTCCTCCTCCCCCTGTCCCAACCTCCTTCTCGCCCTGTTCCCCCTCCTCGGCCCCCTCCTGCCCTCCAGCAGCAGCCAGCCCCAAGCAGCAGCAGCAGCAACAGCAGCAGCAGCAGCAACAGCAGCAGCAGCAGCAGCAGCAGCAGCAGCAGCAGTAGCAGCAGCAGCAAGTATACAGGTTTGGCCCAGAAGCCGGGGATGTCCTGGATGATGGCTTTTCTTCGATCCAAACGAGGCTCCCGCCTCCGTCGGATCCTGCGCTTGAGCCGCAAGTAGGCCCCGCTGGCTTGGGCGTTCACAGCGCTCTGCTCTAACTGAAGGGCCCCCAGCGCCTCCAGCGGGCTCAGAGAGGTCGGGGGTCCGCTCCCTGGCTCTGCGCGCCCCTGCTTCCGGGGCTTCTCTTCCCGCTCCTTGGCCTGCACCTCCTCCTCCTCCTCCTCCTCCCGCGGCTCCTGCTCCTCCTGCTCCTCCTCCGCCACCACCTCCTCCATGTCGTCCGCCAGCAGCGCCAACGCCTCCCCCATGCCCACAACCTCCGCCTCTGTCGATGCAGCTGCTGCCGCTGCCGCCGCCACTCACTCCCGCACGGCCTCCACCCTCAGGCTGCTGGCCTCCTCGCACCTGCCACCCGCTAGTGCCTGCTCTGTTCCCAGCCCTGCCATGGCAGCGGGAGGCCCGCGGGCCCCTGCCTCCTGAAGGCCCCCTCCCACAGCTAAGGCCACCCAGGATTCCTGGGGAGCCCCGCCTTCCCCGGGCCCCCGCCTCACTGGCCCTGTGGCCCTGGCCCTGAGCTGCGAGCCGCAGCTGCCAATGCCGAGGAACAAGGAGCGGGAGGTGGAGGCGTAGCACGTGGCCGGAGGAGCCGGCCGAGCGGCCGAGGTCCCCGCGCGCAGGCGCTGCCGCTGGCGCTGGCGCTGGCGCTCCGCGCTTGGGTCTTCCAGGGCTCGCTGCCGCCCGGACCCGGCGGCCTGCTGTGCGGCCCCCTGGCAGCTGGGGCGCATGGGCATGGCCTCGTACCCCATCCCCGCCACGCCCCACGAGGCCCGTGGGAATTTGCAGCTTGGCTGGAAGGAGGCCCGAGTCGAGTCGGGCCCAGGCCGCTCGCCCCACCTCCCGACCAATCGGGGAGCGGCCAGTGGGCGTCACCCTGCAAGGCCCCGCCCCCCGGCCGGGAACCCGGCCGGCCGCCTGGCCTCCGCAGCCCCAGCTTTCAGCCCAGCTCCCTGCCCAGCTTCCAGGGGGCACCTGGGCCGCGCGCTGCCTCCAGGGAGGCCTCCGGCCTTGCATCTCTCTGGCACTGCCCGGCGGCCCGCTGACACCTCTTCGGTTTCTGTCACCTCCCACCACGTGCCCCCCACCTCCCCACCCCACCCCCAACCCCACCCCCGACCACCTGTCACTCCGGTTTCACGCGGCCCCTTCACCCCCTGGGAAATCTGCTAAGCTCCAGAGGGAAAGACAGCCCGGGTACTTTGCTTCCAGCCAGTGTCTGTCAGAGTTGAACTGCTCTGCTCTAGGGGACAAAAGCCATGCAGCAGCGTGTTCTCTTTGTCTTCGCTCTCTCTCCCTGTCTCCCCCTTGCTGTGACTCTCCCGCGTCTCTCTCTGTGTGTCTCTGCGCCTCTCTGCGTGTGGCCGTGCGTGTGTGGGTGGGTGTGCGTGTGAGTGTCTCCGCTTCCGCTCTCTCCCTCCCTCCCTCGCCCCCTCCCCTCCCGTTCCCGGGATCTCTGTTAGCTCCCACAGACACATAATGGCTTTCAGAAAGCTACCCTGCCCGGAAATAGAAGACCTCTCCGCCCGGGCCAGCGGAACCCCACAGTCTGGACGTGGGCGTGTCCACACCATTGCACGACGGCCCTTCCTGTGCTAGAGAGGCCAGGCCGTGCCTTTCTCCCAGCCAGCAAAGGTGACCGGCATCCGTCGCCGCCGGGATCGCCCGACACTGCGCAAGACGAAGCCCTGGCCAGCCTGTGCAGAGAGAGACAGGCAGAGGGACGACGCGGTTTGCCGGCACGCTGGACCCACCCCCCCCCCACCCTCCACCCCGCCCCGAACAGTGGTGTTTGGCAGCCCAGACAGTAAGGTGTTTAGGACGCCACCCGGGTCGGCGGCCACCGCACGGCACGCCTTCAGCGCCGCAGACGGAAGGAAGTGACTTCTGCCCGCAGTGTGAACGCCCTTGGAGGTGGTTCCGCTCTCGCCCAGCCTCCAGATGAGCACCCGTCCCAGCCTTCGCCTTCACTGCAGCCTTTCTCGCCGACAAAGCCAGTGTGTGCCACTTGCTAATGCAGCGCTGCTGGTCGGCCTCCCGAACCTTACCAAACAAGCAAGGCAAGGTGTTTCCTGTCGGCCTACTCGGAGGGAGGACAGGACGCGTGTGCCGCCGCCAAGGAGCTCAAGGTTCAAAGGCGGTTGTCGCTCTGGGGGCGGGGGCGGGGGCGGGGGGCCCTGGTCTTCCGCACGCGGCAAGCAATCTGCCCTATCCTATTTCCTGCGTCCTTCGCACCTTCCCTGTCTCTCCAGAAAGCACGGGACTTCCCCACTGCCTCTTCTGGCAGCCCGGTGATTCCAGCTGGCCCAGAGTCGACGTCCGTTTCGAAAGCCTGTCACGTTTTCAGGGTCCGTGCACGCACGCCTGCCTTCGAGCCCCACTCTCAGGCCTCGTCACCAGACACGCACACGCACACGCACACGCACGAGCGGAGGCACACCTGCACGCGTGCAGACCTATACGTCTACACGCTGCCCGCCGTCTGTGTTTCCAGGAGAAAGGATTTTTTACCTGCGCCCCTCTCGCCCCGCTCCCGCAGCCCGTCGTGTGAGTCCTTGTTCTCTCCCCGGATATTGCTGCCTTCCGCCCGCCTGGGTTGGCTTCTCTCCCAGCTGCCTTTGACTGCCGGACCGCGGGAAGCACACAGGCACGACGTCATTTCCCTTGGTCCTCTCTCACCAAGCGGAGAGGAATCTCAAGCTGTCTGGGGCCTAGCCGTCTTGGAGCTCACCTGTCCCTTCCTGCCGATGTCCCGGGCGCTCCAGTGCCCCCAGTGAGCTTCCCAGCGAGATGCTCGTGCCCTCCTTTGCTCTGCACGAGCACGTGTCTGCCCTGAACTGCCTTCTTGTTGCCTCTCACACGGCCTTCGGAGGCCCCTGGCAGCCAGGGCTCTTTGCAAGAGCTGTCTTCCTGTAGCACAAGAGGGCCAAGTGTAAGCTGTCTTGCCGAAGCGTCCCACACAAGGTCCTTAAGAATGTGGGGATCACCGCCTGTCTGAAGGAAGAAGCCAGTGAAGCCGAGCAGGGAAGGGTCAGGTGGCCGCCCTTCCCGTCCTGCCGTCTGCCGCAGAGCCTGCCGCGACACACACGGGCAGGCGCGCACTCACTCACAGACACGCACGCTCGCACGCACACTCACGCGCAGAGCCACCTCGGGAATCTTGCAGGCCCTGGGACCAGAGATCGTGCCTCCCTGGGGCGGAAGGCAGCATGCCTTTTCGTGTGCCCGGAGCCCTGGCTACCACTCAGGGGCCTCAGGGGCTTTGTAAATGTCAGGGCTACCGTTCGGCCTCTCTGGATCCTTCTCTGCTGGCCACGCCCACGGCTCAGGTATCCCTCGTGGCCTACACGTCCCTCAGGCCACACGCTCCAGGTCACGGGTGGGCCAGGCCACATCCAAGGGGCCGACTTAAGACGGGCGGTGACCCGTCGGCGCCCCCTGGCCCAGACCTCTCGCGGGTCGCCTGTGACAAGAGCGGAGGACGGGCCGCAGCATCACAGGCCAGAGACGTGCAAGGCGCCAGCCGCACACGGACGTGCGTGCATGTGAGGCGTGATGGAGGGCAGGGAGCCGGGGCACCTGACAGGGGGGCTCCCGGCCACAGTCAGACAAACAGACACAGATGCATCCGCGGCAAGAGGGGAGCAAGACGGGCAAGGCCCACCCAGAAACTGCCTTTCCACGCAGGACACCAGCAAGCCCCTGGCCAACGTCCGTACGCCCGACCCGTCCTGCGACAGTGGGAGCCTGCCCGTGCGCACTTCCATCGATGAGGGAGACCAGCGCCGGACATGTCGTCGCGCCTGGGACTGCCCGGGTGCCCTGGTACCCGCAGGGGCGGCACGGAGGATGTGGGTCCTCCACCGTGGGACAACACCTGAAGGTAAGGGCCCGAGTGAAATGCCCCAGCAGGCATGGCCAGTTCCCACGTCCGTCTGAGCTTTGTCCGAGCCCCAGGAAGAATCCCACTTAAGCCGCGTCGCGTCCTCCAGGTTGGACCGCAAGGCCCGGCCACGGCACCCGAGCCTACGGGGGCCGGCTGCCTGTAAGCCTTCCTCCCCTACCCGTTGCCGGCTCGACACGTTCCCCGCCTCCACTGCAGGGCAGGCCGGACCCGACCCCAGCCGTGGCGCCTACGGGCGCTTGGGGCGGCAAAGGTCGAGCGAGCCTTGTGAGAACCCTGCCCAATCATTCCTCGAGTCTCTCCCCTTTGGCAGGTCCTTCTCAAGAGCCCTGGCCAGGCCTAGAGGCCTGAGGGGCCGCGGCCCTGCGGGGCGCCCACCACGGCCGCCTCAGCCCTCCCTCTGGGCCCCAGCCGCAGGGTCCCTGCAACGCAGCTGCCCTCGTGCCTTCAGAGCAGGGGAACCTAGGCACTGACCTGGGGAAGGGGCGAGGACAGCAGCAGCCCGAGCGGGACAAGAGGGGACCTCTGCCACCCTACGATTGTACACGGAGGCTCTCCGGCCTTCGGGTCCCCAAACCCGACAGGCCGCAGCTGGTAGCGGACAGCCGGTGCCGCTGGGAGGCCAGGGAGGGCTGGGATCCATGAACCTCCCACCGCAACCCTCCACGACCGTGAAACGTTCTGCTGGGGCAGTCGGTCAAGCACACCCCCAAAGTGCGGCAAAGCAGGGGCGCTGTGGGGTGTCGTCGGGGACAGAGATGCTCACCACGCGGCCAAACTGCAAGGGACCGGGAGGGAGAGAGGGGGCACGCACCGCGCTCTCCCAGGCCCGGCTGTCCCACAGACGGTGCCTAGCTTTGTGCGGGGACCTCAGGTGTCTCCGGAAAGCGGCTGTCCCCTCGGGAAGGACCCCGCCGGGTGCTGGCCACCGACTGCCCTCCCCATCCCGTCTCGTCCCGCCCCCCACCCCAGACCTGCCCACTCGCCACCCCCCCAACACACACAGCCCCCCACCGCCTGCCGCCATCCCTCCCACAGGCCCCTTGCCCAAGATCTGTCTGCACCAGGACTGTCCCCTTCCGGTGGCCTGATGCCCAGGCAGCTCGGGGCTGTGTGTTGGAGGGATGTGTGGCTGGCAGTTCCCTGACCAGGACAGAGCCGCAGGGACTGTGTCCCGAGGAGAAGCGTGAGTTACTCTGAACGTTCGGGCCCCTTAGCTAGCCAGCGCAGACTCGGGTAGAAGCTTTCGGCCTACGTGTCACACAGCCTGAAGAGCGGCACAGCCCGCCACGGCGCAACGCCGGCGTGGGAGAGAGGGGAGGCGGCACACTGCCGGTCTGGGGCGGCGCGGGCCCTGCGGCCCCGCCCCCTGACCTTCGCCCCTCGGACTGTTGCGCCCCACGAGGAGACCCCAGGGAAAGGAAGGCGCTCACGCCCCGGGAGGCCTTTCCAGCAGGGGGAAGGGGCTCCTGTCTGCCACTTCCTCTCCTCCCCAAGACCCCGGAGCCTGAAAGCCAGCAATCTCGCTGCTGCCCCAGCCCCCGGAGGCGCCGGTCTTTTCCGCTCCCGCCCAGCCCCCGCCCGCAAACAGCCCGGCACCCTTGCCCGCCTGCTCCCCTGCTCCCTCACCCGCACAGCCTCACGCGCCGGCACGGGGCCACAGCCGCAGCTCACGCCCGCCTTTCCCTCACACTTGCTTGGACCCCTGCACCGCCCCACCCAGCCAGGGCTGAGCGGGGTCATGCCCGGAAGGATTCCACACTCACAGCCTGCCTCCTGGGGCGCCTGGGGGTGAACAGGGACCCTCGGCTTAAGAAGTCGCCCGTCTGGCGTGGGGCCGACGGCTGGCGCACACCCCAGACGGAGGGGGCTGAGTGAGGCTCCGCGAGCAGAGTGAACACTGAACCCAAGCCACAGCGGGCCACGAGGCCCCTACCCGCCAGCACCGGTCCCCGTCTCCTTCCCCGGCCCACGCAACAGGTCCCCAGCGCACCAGCCTGTCTCTTTCGTTGCTTCCTGCTCCGAGACCCTGCCCTGTTCGGAGGCAACCTGGCCTCCCCGGAGCAGCAGCCGAGTCCTGCCCTTCCCACGTCCTCCACTTCCTCAGGACCGCCTCTCTGCCACACACGGGCAGCCGGTTCAAAAGCCCCACCGGACTGGGCCGGAACATCGCCAATCGGCGACCCGCGAACAATCACACAGGACGGGAGCAAGACAGGAGCACTCGTTAGCTTGTTGATGTCTCTCTCGGCCTCATTCCGGGTACGTGCTGCCCACCCTCTGCAACCTCCACTGGCGATCCTTTCCTCGTTCCTCTCCGTTGCCCCAGACCCCGGCCGCCGGCCTCCCGCGTCTGCACGCGCCTCCGGGCTCTCCTTCTACTCGGCCGAACTCGCCTGCTCCGTCGCCTTCACCGCCAGCTCTGCAGGACCACCGACGCGTGAGAAAGCCTGCTCGCGGGCACGCGTGCACAGAACGACACGGACACGCTCGGGAACAACACAAGGCGTAGCTGAAGCGGCCTGTGTCCAACAGACAACCGGAGAGATGGCGCACAACAGGCAGCACGCCCCGCCCTTTCTCCCCGGCGCCTCCCCGCTGGCCACCAGCCAGCCTGCGGCCCTTTCCAGGGCCGTCCGGGTGGAGCCAGGTCGCTAAGGGATGCGCCTGGACATTCAGGGAAGACTGGGAGAACCAGCCCAGGAGAGGGACGGGACGCGACCCGGGAGCCCACCTCCTCAGCGTCTGGAGGCCTTGGCCATGCGGCCGGGGGCGGACGGAGGGGCCCAGCTGATCCCAAACGCGGAGGCAGTCGGACGAGGCCCCAGGGAGGGCCGAAGCCAGGAAGTGCCGACGCACATGAGGGTGCCTGAGGAGGCCCGCTCCTTTCTCGGACACCCCTGGGACGTTCACCGAAAGCTGAAAGCTTCGGTGCTCTGCGCGTGCGCCTGGGTCCTCCGGGCCCCTGGCTCACCCTCGCGCCCGCTCCCTGGGCGGCCTGGGGTCGCCCCGCTCCCAGGCTTCTCTCAGCCTGCCTCTCCCCGATTGGGAAAGGGTCCGGGAAACACTCTTCACCAACACCCCCAGCCCCCCGGGCTCCTCAGGGACGTGTCCCCCTCTCAGTTACCTCTCCCGGCGCCTTGCTCCCTCGGGTAGCAGCGCAGGGGGTTGGGCCACAGGTCCTCGCCGATGATCTGGCAGAGGGAACGGGCAGGTCGGGACAGGGCCCACACCCCTTCCCCGAGCAGCTGGCCACCGCCGACGTCGCCATTTCCGACCAGGCCCCGAGGGACCCCCACCTCAGCAATCCCGTTAGACCCGGGGCACTTGTGGCCTGACAACCAGTTGAGGAAGTGAAGACTGACGGTGTCCTGCCTGCGGCTGGGGGCTCCCCGTTCGTAATCCCAGAACCACTGGACTGGAGTGGAACTATACGCCCTATAGCCTAGAGGAAGAGTGGGGATACGGGGAGGGATCGCCCTGGCCCAGCGTCCAAGGCCTCCGGGGCACACCCCGCCCCGCCCCGCCCCGCCCCGCTCCGCTCCCTTCCCCCATCCCGGGACAGCCCACCTACCTGCGAAGCTAAGGTGATACTCCTTAAGGATCACTTGGTTGCACAAGTAGGGCTTGCTCCGGAAAAAGAACATCAGTCTGCAGCGGTACTCGGGGCGGCCCAGTTCCTGCGCCTGCCACGCCCAACAGCAGGAGAAGAGTGAACTCTCGTCCCGGCCACCTGAGCTGGCCTGCCCGGCAGGGATGAACCACTTCCCCTTCCGCTCTCCCGCTGCTCACACCCAGCCCTCGGGGACACCCGGCCCCCTCCGCCCCGCATCCCCCATCCCCCACCCCTCACCCCCCACCGTGGCCTCCGTCTTCCCGGCCTGACCTGCAGCTGGATCATGTAGCTCCGCACACCTTCGTCTCGGTCACTGATCAAGGCCGACAGCTGGGGATGATTCACAATCTTCAGTAGGTCAAGGAGCCTTCACGTGTTACGGCTGGAAGAGCCACAGCCAACACAGCCAGGCTGGGGCGAAAGGAAGAGACCAGACAGGCGATCTGCCGGGACTCCGGGCGCGCACTGCTGCCCACCCCATCGCCCCACACCTCCGACCTCCTCGGCCCCTGCCCTGCCGTCTCACACGCACGTGGAGGCGGGGTTCCGGCCTTCCCGTGCATCTTGGGCTGTCCGCACCCCCTCGGGGAGCGCCTGTTCCCCGATCGTCCCCGACCTCTAGCTGGCCTGCGTGTGCTGGGTGCAGGCTTGTCACCGCGGGCGGAGTCGGGATGTGCTCTGCCCCCGTGGACCCATGCCTCCTCTGAGTAGGGGACGCCCCAGGGGTGCTGACAGGAAGCCCCGGGCCTCTGAGCCGCCCTCTGCGGTGAGAGGAGTCTGTCTGTATGGCTAAGTCTGCAGCTCCGGGGGACTCACAGGGTGCAACGGGGAGGGCACGTGCTTCTGCCTGCACGAGAAGGCCCGGTGGAGGCCGGGCTCGGAGCCCACCCGAGGGCGTGTCTGGGGTCCCGTAGTCTTGCCCGGGACGGGGGCCTCTTGCAGCTCACACCTGGCCGCGGACGACCTGGGTCCTTGGCACGGACGTGGCGGCAACATATCCACAGCCTCTGGCTGACTGGGATGGGTCCTGCACGCCCACCGGTCTCCTGGGATTTCCCCCGGAGACTGCACACTTCCACTCTCTGCTCTGTGGGGAAGGTGCTGGGGGCTCTGCGCGTGCTTTTCACTGTTGCCGTGTGCCCCATGACCCCAGGAAGGCTTCCCCTGCAGGCCCCACGCCAGAAGGTTCCACCCAAATTTGGCGCTCCCACGCCTGCACGTTTGGCCTTTGGCCCTCAGCGCCCTCATGCTGTGCCCTTGCAGGCCTCCATGCCTCCACTCTCAGGCCTCTTCCCTTGGCCTTGGCGCCCGCCTTCCTCGCTTCCTCCTGCCCCTTGTTCCGCCGCTCCCAGTCCCCTCTTCTTTCTCCTCCTGCTTCCCCTCCCCACCCTGCCCTGCGCCCCCGCACCCAGACCCCCGGCCCTGGCCCCGGCCCCAGTCCGTTGCCGCCTCCCCTCCTCCTCCCCCTGTCCCAACCTCCTTCTCGCCCTGTTCCCCCTCCTCGGCCCCCTCCTGCCCTCCAGCAGCAGCCAGCCCCAAGCAGCAGCAGCAGCAACAGCAGCAGCAGCAGCAACAGCAGCAGCAGCAGCAGCAGCAGCAGCAGCAGTAGCAGCAGCAGCAAGTATACAGGTTTGGCCCAGAAGCCGGGGATGTCCTGGATGATGGCTTTTCTTCGATCCAAACGAGGCTCCCGCCTCCGTCGGATCCTGCGCTTGAGCCGCAAGTAGGCCCCGCTGGCTTGGGCGTTCACAGCGCTCTGCTCTAACTGAAGGGCCCCCAGCGCCTCCAGCGGGCTCAGAGAGGTCGGGGGTCCGCTCCCTGGCTCTGCGCGCCCCTGCTTCCGGGGCTTCTCTTCCCGCTCCTTGGCCTGCACCTCCTCCTCCTCCTCCTCCTCCCGCGGCTCCTGCTCCTCCTGCTCCTCCTCCGCCACCACCTCCTCCATGTCGTCCGCCAGCAGCGCCAACGCCTCCCCCATGCCCACAACCTCCGCCTCTGTCGATGCAGCTGCTGCCGCTGCCGCCGCCACTCACTCCCGCACGGCCTCCACCCTCAGGCTGCTGGCCTCCTCGCACCTGCCACCCGCTAGTGCCTGCTCTGTTCCCAGCCCTGCCATGGCAGCGGGAGGCCCGCGGGCCCCTGCCTCCTGAAGGCCCCCTCCCACAGCTAAGGCCACCCAGGATTCCTGGGGAGCCCCGCCTTCCCCGGGCCCCCGCCTCACTGGCCCTGTGGCCCTGGCCCTGAGCTGCGAGCCGCAGCTGCCAATGCCGAGGAACAAGGAGCGGGAGGTGGAGGCGTAGCACGTGGCCGGAGGAGCCGGCCGAGCGGCCGAGGTCCCCGCGCGCAGGCGCTGCCGCTGGCGCTGGCGCTGGCGCTCCGCGCTTGGGTCTTCCAGGGCTCGCTGCCGCCCGGACCCGGCGGCCTGCTGTGCGGCCCCCTGGCAGCTGGGGCGCATGGGCATGGCCTCGTACCCCATCCCCGCCACGCCCCACGAGGCCCGTGGGAATTTGCAGCTTGGCTGGAAGGAGGCCCGAGTCGAGTCGGGCCCAGGCCGCTCGCCCCACCTCCCGACCAATCGGGGAGCGGCCAGTGGGCGTCACCCTGCAAGGCCCCGCCCCCCGGCCGGGAACCCGGCCGGCCGCCTGGCCTCCGCAGCCCCAGCTTTCAGCCCAGCTCCCTGCCCAGCTTCCAGGGGGCACCTGGGCCGCGCGCTGCCTCCAGGGAGGCCTCCGGCCTTGCATCTCTCTGGCACTGCCCGGCGGCCCGCTGACACCTCTTCGGTTTCTGTCACCTCCCACCACGTGCCCCCCACCTCCCCACCCCACCCCCAACCCCACCCCCGACCACCTGTCACTCCGGTTTCACGCGGCCCCTTCACCCCCTGGGAAATCTGCTAAGCTCCAGAGGGAAAGACAGCCCGGGTACTTTGCTTCCAGCCAGTGTCTGTCAGAGTTGAACTGCTCTGCTCTAGGGGACAAAAGCCATGCAGCAGCGTGTTCTCTTTGTCTTCGCTCTCTCTCCCTGTCTCCCCCTTGCTGTGACTCTCCCGCGTCTCTCTCTGTGTGTCTCTGCGCCTCTCTGCGTGTGGCCGTGCGTGTGTGGGTGGGTGTGCGTGTGAGTGTCTCCGCTTCCGCTCTCTCCCTCCCTCCCTCACCCCCTCCCCTCCCGTTCCCGGGATCTCTGTTAGCTCCCACAGACACATAATGGCTTTCAGAAAGCTACCCTGCCCGGAAATAGAAGACCTCTCCGCCCGGGCCAGCGGAACCCCACAGTCTGGACGTGGGCGTGTCCACACCATTGCACGAAGGCCCTTCCTGTGCTAGAGAGGCCAGGCCGTGCCTTTCTCCCAGCCAGCAAAGGTGACCGGCATCCGTCGCCGCCGGGATCGCCCGACACTGCGCAAGACGAAGCCCTGGCCAGCCTGTGCAGAGAGAGACAGGCAGAGGGACGACGCGGTTTGCCGGCACGCTGGACCCACCCCCCCCCACCCTCCACCCCGCCCCGAACAGTGGTGTTTGGCAGCCCAGACAGTAAGGTGTTTAGGACGCCACCCGGGTCGGCGGCCACCGCACGGCACGCCTTCAGCGCCGCAGACGGAAGGAAGTGACTTCTGCCCGCAGTGTGAACGCCCTTGGAGGTGGTTCCGCTCTCGCCCAGCCTCCAGATGAGCACCCGTCCCAGCCTTCGCCTTCACTGCAGCCTTTCTCGCCGACAAAGCCAGTGTGTGCCACTTGCTAATGCAGCGCTGCTGGTCGGCCTCCCGAACCTTACCAAACAAGCAAGGCAAGGTGTTTCCTGTCGGCCTACTCGGAGGGAGGACAGGACGCGTGTGCCGCCGCCAAGGAGCTCAAGGTTCAAAGGCGGTTGTCGCTCTGGGGGCGGGGGCGGGGGCGGGGGGCCCTGGTCTTCCGCACGCGGCAAGCAATCTGCCCTATCCTATTTCCTGCGTCCTTCGCACCTTCCCTGTCTCTCCAGAAAGCACGGGACTTCCCCACTGCCTCTTCTGGCAGCCCGGTGATTCCAGCTGGCCCAGAGTCGACGTCCGTTTCGAAAGCCTGTCACGTTTTCAGGGTCCGTGCACGCACGCCTGCCTTCGAGCCCCACTCTCAGGCCTCCTCACCAGACACGCACACGCACACGCACACGCACGAGCGGAGGCACACCTGCACGCGTGCAGACCTATACGTCTACACGCTGCCCGCCGTCTGTGTTTCCAGGAGAAAGGATTTTTTACCTGCGCCCCTCTCGCCCCGCTCCCGCAGCCCGTCGTGTGAGTCCTTGTTCTCTCCCCGGATATTGCTGCCTTCCGCCCGCCTGGGTTGGCTTCTCTCCCAGCTGCCTTTGACTGCCGGACCGCGGGAAGCACACAGGCACGACGTCATTTCCCTTGGTCCTCTCTCACCAAGCGGAGAGGAATCTCAAGCTGTCTGGGGCCTAGCCGTCTTGGAGCTCACCTGTCCCTTCCTGCCGATGTCCCGGGCGCTCCAGTGCCCCCAGTGAGCTTCCCAGCGAGATGCTCGTGCCCTCCTTTGCTCTGCACGAGCACGTGTCTGCCCTGAACTGCCTTCTTGTTGCCTCTCACACGGCCTTCGGAGGCCCCTGGCAGCCAGGGCTCTTTGCAAGAGCTGTCTTCCTGTAGCACAAGAGGGCCAAGTGTAAGCTGTCTTGCCGAAGCGTCCCACACAAGGTCCTTAAGAATGTGGGGATCACCGCCTGTCTGAAGGAAGAAGCCAGTGAAGCCGAGCAGGGAAGGGTCAGGTGGCCGCCCTTCCCGTCCTGCCGTCTGCCGCAGAGCCTGCCGCGACACACACGGGCAGGCGCGCACTCACTCACAGACACGCACGCTCGCACGCACACTCACGCGCAGAGCCACCTCGGGAATCTTGCAGGCCCTGGGACCAGAGATCGTGCCTCCCTGGGGCGGAAGGCAGCATGCCTTTTCGTGTGCCCGGAGCCCTGGCTACCACTCAGGGGCCTCAGGGGCTTTGTAAATGTCAGGGCTACCGTTCGGCCTCTCTGGATCCTTCTCTGCTGGCCACGCCCACGGCTCAGGTATCCCTCGTGGCCTACACGTCCCTCAGGCCACACGCTCCAGGTCACGGGTGGGCCAGGCCACATCCAAGGGGCCGACTTAAGACGGGCGGTGACCCGTCGGCGCCCCCTGGCCCAGACCTCTCGCGGGTCGCCTGTGACAAGAGCGGAGGACGGGCCGCAGCATCACAGGCCAGAGACGTGCAAGGCGCCAGCCGCACACGGACGTGCGTGCATGTGAGGCGTGATGGAGGGCAGGGAGCCGGGGCACCTGACAGGGGGGCTCCCGGCCACAGTCAGACAAACAGACACAGATGCATCCGCGGCAAGAGGGGAGCAAGACGGGCAAGGCCCACCCAGAAACTGCCTTTCCACGCAGGACACCAGCAAGCCCCTGGCCAACGTCCGTACGCCCGACCCGTCCTGCGACAGTGGGAGCCTGCCCGTGCGCACTTCCATCGATGAGGGAGACCAGCGCCGGACATGTCGTCGCGCCTGGGACTGCCCGGGTGCCCTGGTACCCGCAGGGGCGGCACGGAGGATGTGGGTCCTCCACCGTGGGACAACACCTGAAGGTAAGGGCCCGAGTGAAATGCCCCAGCAGGCATGGCCAGTTCCCACGTCCGTCTGAGCTTTGTCCGAGCCCCAGGAAGAATCCCACTTAAGCCGCGTCGCGTCCTCCAGGTTGGACCGCAAGGCCCGGCCACGGCACCCGAGCCTACGGGGGCCGGCTGCCTGTAAGCCTTCCTCCCCTACCCGTTGCCGGCTCGACACGTTCCCCGCCTCCACTGCAGGGCAGGCCGGACCCGACCCCAGCCGTGGCGCCTACGGGCGCTTGGGGCGGCAAAGGTCGAGCGAGCCTTGTGAGAACCCTGCCCAATCATTCCTCGAGTCTCTCCCCTTTGGCAGGTCCTTCTCAAGAGCCCTGGCCAGGCCTAGAGGCCTGAGGGGCCGCGGCCCTGCGGGGCGCCCACCACGGCCGCCTCAGCCCTCCCTCTGGGCCCCAGCCGCAGGGTCCCTGCAACGCAGCTGCCCTCGTGCCTTCAGAGCAGGGGAACCTAGGCACTGACCTGGGGAAGGGGCGAGGACAGCAGCAGCCCGAGCGGGACAAGAGGGGACCTCTGCCACCCTACGATTGTACACGGAGGCTCTCCGGCCTTCGGGTCCCCAAACCCGACAGGCCGCAGCTGGTAGCGGACAGCCGGTGCCGCTGGGAGGCCAGGGAGGGCTGGGATCCATGAACCTCCCACCGCAACCCTCCACGACCGTGAAACGTTCTGCTGGGGCAGTCGGTCAAGCACACCCCCAAAGTGCGGCAAAGCAGGGGCGCTGTGGGGTGTCGTCGGGGACAGAGATGCTCACCACGCGGCCAAACTGCAAGGGACCGGGAGGGAGAGAGGGGGCACGCACCGCGCTCTCCCAGGCCCGGCTGTCCCACAGACGGTGCCTAGCTTTGTGCGGGGACCTCAGGTGTCTCCGGAAAGCGGCTGTCCCCTCGGGAAGGACCCCGCCGGGTGCTGGCCACCGACTGCCCTCCCCATCCCGTCTCGTCCCGCCCCCCACCCCAGACCTGCCCACTCGCCACCCCCCCAACACACACAGCCCCCCACCGCCTGCCGCCATCCCTCCCACAGGCCCCTTGCCCAAGATCTGTCTGCACCAGGACTGTCCCCTTCCGGTGGCCTGATGCCCAGGCAGCTCGGGGCTGTGTGTTGGAGGGATGTGTGGCTGGCAGTTCCCTGACCAGGACAGAGCCGCAGGGACTGTGTCCCGAGGAGAAGCGTGAGTTACTCTGAACGTTCGGGCCCCTTAGCTAGCCAGCGCAGACTCGGGTAGAAGCTTTCGGCCTACGTGTCACACAGCCTGAAGAGCGGCACAGCCCGCCACGGCGCAACGCCGGCGTGGGAGAGAGGGGAGGCGGCACACTGCCGGTCTGGGGCGGCGCGGGCCCTGCGGCCCCGCCCCCTGACCTTCGCCCCTCGGACTGTTGCGCCCCACGAGGAGACCCCAGGGAAAGGAAGGCGCTCACGCCCCGGGAGGCCTTTCCAGCAGGGGGAAGGGGCTCCTGTCTGCCACTTCCTCTCCTCCCCAAGACCCCGGAGCCTGAAAGCCAGCAATCTCGCTGCTGCCCCAGCCCCCGGAGGCGCCGGTCTTTTCCGCTCCCGCCCAGCCCCCGCCCGCAAACAGCCCGGCACCCTTGCCCGCCTGCTCCCCTGCTCCCTCACCCGCACAGCCTCACGCGCCGGCACGGGGCCACAGCCGCAGCTCACGCCCGCCTTTCCCTCACACTTGCTTGGACCCCTGCACCGCCCCACCCAGCCAGGGCTGAGCGGGGTCATGCCCGGAAGGATTCCACACTCACAGCCTGCCTCCTGGGGCGCCTGGGGGTGAACAGGGACCCTCGGCTTAAGAAGTCGCCCGTCTGGCGTGGGGCCGACGGCTGGCGCACACCCCAGACGGAGGGGGCTGAGTGAGGCTCCGCGAGCAGAGTGAACACTGAACCCAAGCCACAGCGGGCCACGAGGCCCCTACCCGCCAGCACCGGTCCCCGTCTCCTTCCCCGGCCCACGCAACAGGTCCCCAGCGCACCAGCCTGTCTCTTTCGTTGCTTCCTGCTCCGAGACCCTGCCCTGTTCGGAGGCAACCTGGCCTCCCCGGAGCAGCAGCCGAGTCCTGCCCTTCCCACGTCCTCCACTTCCTCAGGACCGCCTCTCTGCCACACACGGGCAGCCGGTTCAAAAGCCCCACCGGACTGGGCCGGAACATCGCCAATCGGCGACCCGCGAACAATCACACAGGACGGGAGCAAGACAGGAGCACTCGTTAGCTTGTTGATGTCTCTCTCGGCCTCATTCCGGGTACGTGCTGCCCACCCTCTGCAACCTCCACTGGCGATCCTTTCCTCGTTCCTCTCCGTTGCCCCAGACCCCGGCCGCCGGCCTCCCGCGTCTGCACGCGCCTCCGGGCTCTCCTTCTACTCGGCCGAACTCGCCTGCTCCGTCGCCTTCACCGCCAGCTCTGCAGGACCACCGACGCGTGAGAAAGCCTGCTCGCGGGCACGCGTGCACAGAACGACACGGACACGCTCGGGAACAACACAAGGCGTAGCTGAAGCGGCCTGTGTCCAACAGACAACCGGAGAGATGGCGCACAACAGGCAGCACGCCCCGCCCTTTCTCCCCGGCGCCTCCCCGCTGGCCACCAGCCAGCCTGCGGCCCTTTCCAGGGCCGTCCGGGTGGAGCCAGGTCGCTAAGGGATGCGCCTGGACATTCAGGGAAGACTGGGAGAACCAGCCCAGGAGAGGGACGGGACGCGACCCGGGAGCCCACCTCCTCAGCGTCTGGAGGCCTTGGCCATGCGGCCGGGGGCGGACGGAGGGGCCCAGCTGATCCCAAACGCGGAGGCAGTCGGACGAGGCCCCAGGGAGGGCCGAAGCCAGGAAGTGCCGACGCACATGAGGGTGCCTGAGGAGGCCCGCTCCTTTCTCGGACACCCCTGGGACGTTCACCGAAAGCTGAAAGCTTCGGTGCTCTGCGCGTGCGCCTGGGTCCTCCGGGCCCCTGGCTCACCCTCGCGCCCGCTCCCTGGGCGGCCTGGGGTCGCCCCGCTCCCAGGCTTCTCTCAGCCTGCCTCTCCCCGATTGGGAAAGGGTCCGGGAAACACTCTTCACCAACACCCCCAGCCCCCCGGGCTCCTCAGGGACGTGTCCCCCTCTCAGTTACCTCTCCCGGCGCCTTGCTCCCTCGGGTAGCAGCGCAGGGGGTTGGGCCACAGGTCCTCGCCGATGATCTGGCAGAGGGAACGGGCAGGTCGGGACAGGGCCCACACCCCTTCCCCGAGCAGCTGGCCACCGCCGACGTCGCCATTTCCGACCAGGCCCCGAGGGACCCCCACCTCAGCAATCCCGTTAGACCCGGGGCACTTGTGGCCTGACAACCAGTTGAGGAAGTGAAGACTGACGGTGTCCTGCCTGCGGCTGGGGGCTCCCCGTTCGTAATCCCAGAACCACTGGACTGGAGTGGAACTATACGCCCTATAGCCTAGAGGAAGAGTGGGGATACGGGGAGGGATCGCCCTGGCCCAGCGTCCAAGGCCTCCGGGGCACACCCCGCCCCGCCCCGCCCCGCTCCGCTCCCTTCCCCCATCCCGGGACAGCCCACCTACCTGCGAAGCTAAGGTGATACTCCTTAAGGATCACTTGGTTGCACAAGTAGGGCTTGCTCCGGAAAAAGAACATCAGTCTGCAGCGGTACTCGGGGCGGCCCAGTTCCTGCGCCTGCCACGCCCAACAGCAGGAGAAGAGTGAACTCTCGTCCCGGCCACCTGAGCTGGCCTGCCCGGCAGGGATGAACCACTTCCCCTTCCGCTCTCCCGCTGCTCACACCCAGCCCTCGGGGACACCCGGCCCCCTCCGCCCCGCATCCCCCATCCCCCACCCCCCACCCCCCACCGTGGCCTCCGTCTGCCCGGCCTGACCTCCAGCTGGATCATGTAGCTCCGCACACCTTCGTCTCGGTCACTGATCAAGGCCGACAGCTGGGGATGATTCACAATCTTCAGTAGGTCAAGGAGCCTTCACGTGTTACGGCTGGAAGAGCCACAGCCAACACAGCCAGGCTGGGGCGAAAGGAAGAGACCAGACAGGCGATCTGCCGGGACTCCGGGCGCGCACTGCTGCCCACCCCATCGCCCCACACCTCCGACCTCCTCGGCCCCTGCCCTGCCGTCTCACACGCACGTGGAGGCGGGGTTCCGGCCTTCCCGTGCATCTTGGGCTGTCCGCACCCCCTCGGGGAGCGCCTGTTCCCTCGATCGTCCCCGACATTCCAGCTGGCCTGCGTGTGCTGGGTGCAGGCTTGTCACCGCGGGCGGAGTCGGGATGTGCTCTGCCCCCGTGGACCCATGCCTCCTCTGAGTAGGGGACGCCCCAGGGGTGCTGACAGGAAGCCCCGGGCCTCTGAGCCGCCCTCTGCGGTGAGAGGAGTCTGTCTGTATGGCTAAGTCTGCAGCTCCGGGGGACTCACAGGGTGCAACGGGGAGGGCACGTGCTTCTGCCTGCACGAGAAGGCCCGGTGGAGGCCGGGCTCGGAGCCCACCCGAGGGCGTGTCTGGGGTCCCGTAGTCTTGCCCGGGACGGGGGCCTCTTGCAGCTCACACCTGGCCGCGGACGACCTGGGTCCTTGGCACGGACGTGGCGGCAACATATCCACAGCCTCTGGCTGACTGGGATGGGTCCTGCACGCCCACCGGTCTCCTGGGATTTCCCCCGGAGACTGCACACTTCCACTCTCTGCTCTGTGGGGAAGGTGCTGGGGGCTCTGCGCGTGCTTTCCACTGTTGCCGTGTGCCCCATGACCCCAGGAAGGCTTCCCCTGCAGGCCCCACGCCAGAAGGTTCCACCCAAATTTGGCGCTCCCACGCCTGCACGTTTGGCCTTTGGCCCTCAGCGCCCTCATGCTGTGCCCTTGCAGGCCTCCATGCCTCCACTCTCAGGCCTCTTCCCTTGGCCTTGGCGCCCGCCTTCCTCGCTTCCTCCTGCCCCTTGTTCCGCCGCTCCCAGTCCTCCTCTTCTTTCTCCTCCTGCTTCCCCTCCCCACCCTGCCCTGCGCCCCCGCACCCAGACCCCCGGCCCTGGCCCCGGCCCCAGTCCGTTGCCGCCTCCCCTCCTCCTCCCCCTGTCCCAACCTCCTTCTCGCCCTGTTCCCCCTCCTCGGCCCCCTCCTGCCCTCCAGCAGCAGCCAGCCCCAAGCAGCAGCAGCAGCAACAGCAGCAGCAGCAGCAACAGCAGCAGCAGCAGCAGCAGCAGCAGCAGCAGTAGCAGCAGCAGCAAGTATACAGGTTTGGCCCAGAAGCCGGGGATGTCCTGGATGATGGCTTTTCTTCGATCCAAACGAGGCTCCCGCCTCCGTCGGATCCTGCGCTTGAGCCGCAAGTAGGCCCCGCTGGCTTGGGCGTTCACAGCGCTCTGCTCTAACTGAAGGGCCCCCAGCGCCTCCAGCGGGCTCAGAGAGGTCGGGGGTCCGCTCCCTGGCTCTGCGCGCCCCTGCTTCCGGGGCTTCTCTTCCCGCTCCTTGGCCTGCACCTCCTCCTCCTCCTCCTCCTCCCGCGGCTCCTGCTCCTCCTGCTCCTCCTCCGCCACCACCTCCTCCATGTCGTCCGCCAGCAGCGCCAACGCCTCCCCCATGCCCACAACCTCCGCCTCTGTCGATGCAGCTGCTGCCGCTGCCGCCGCCACTCACTCCCGCACGGCCTCCACCCTCAGGCTGCTGGCCTCCTCGCACCTGCCACCCGCTAGTGCCTGCTCTGTTCCCAGCCCTGCCATGGCAGCGGGAGGCCCGCGGGCCCCTGCCTCCTGAAGGCCCCCTCCCACAGCTAAGGCCACCCAGGATTCCTGGGGAGCCCCGCCTTCCCCGGGCCCCCGCCTCACTGGCCCTGTGGCCCTGGCCCTGAGCTGCGAGCCGCAGCTGCCAATGCCGAGGAACAAGGAGCGGGAGGTGGAGGCGTAGCACGTGGCCGGAGGAGCCGGCCGAGCGGCCGAGGTCCCCGCGCGCAGGCGCTGCCGCTGGCGCTGGCGCTGGCGCTCCGCGCTTGGGTCTTCCAGGGCTCGCTGCCGCCCGGACCCGGCGGCCTGCTGTGCGGCCCCCTGGCAGCTGGGGCGCATGGGCATGGCCTCGTACCCCATCCCCGCCACGCCCCACGAGGCCCGTGGGAATTTGCAGCTTGGCTGGAAGGAGGCCCGAGTCGAGTCGGGCCCAGGCCGCTCGCCCCACCTCCCGACCAATCGGGGAGCGGCCAGTGGGCGTCACCCTGCAAGGCCCCGCCCCCCGGCCGGGAACCCGGCCGGCCGCCTGGCCTCCGCAGCCCCAGCTTTCAGCCCAGCTCCCTGCCCAGCTTCCAGGGGGCACCTGGGCCGCGCGCTGCCTCCAGGGAGGCCTCCGGCCTTGCATCTCTCTGGCACTGCCCGGCGGCCCGCTGACACCTCTTCGGTTTCTGTCACCTCCCACCACGTGCCCCCCACCTCCCCACCCCACCCCCAACCCCACCCCCGACCACCTGTCACTCCGGTTTCACGCGGCCCCTTCACCCCCTGGGAAATCTGCTAAGCTCCAGAGGGAAAGACAGCCCGGGTACTTTGCTTCCAGCCAGTGTCTGTCAGAGTTGAACTGCTCTGCTCTAGGGGACAAAAGCCATGCAGCAGCGTGTTCTCTTTGTCTTCGCTCTCTCTCCCTGTCTCCCCCTTGCTGTGACTCTCCCGCGTCTCTCTCTGTGTGTCTCTGCGCCTCTCTGTGTGTGGCCGTGCGTGTGTGGGTGGGTGTGCGTGTGAGTGTCTCCGCTTCCGCTCTCTCCCTCCCTCCCTCGCCCCCTCCCCTCCCGTTCCCGGGATCTCTGTTAGCTCCCACAGACACATAATGGCTTTCAGAAAGCTACCCTGCCCGGAAATAGAAGACCTCTCCGCCCGGGCCAGCGGAACCCCACAGTCTGGACGTGGGCGTGTCCACACCATTGCACGAAGGCCCTTCCTGTGCTAGAGAGGCCAGGCCGTGCCTTTCTCCCAGCCAGCAAAGGTGACCGGCATCCGTCGCCGCCGGGATCGCCCGACACTGCGCAAGACGAAGCCCTGGCCAGCCTGTGCAGAGAGAGACAGGCAGAGGGACGACGCGGTTTGCCGGCACGCTGGACCCACCCCCCCCCCACCCTCCACCCCGCCCCGAACAGTGGTGTTTGGCAGCCCAGACAGTAAGGTGTTTAGGACGCCACCCGGGTCGGCGGCCACCGCACGGCACGCCTTCAGCGCCGCAGACGGAAGGAAGTGACTTCTGCCCGCAGTGTGAACGCCCTTGGAGGTGGTTCCGCTCTCGCCCAGCCTCCAGATGAGCACCCGTCCCAGCCTTCGCCTTCACTGCAGCCTTTCTCGCCGACAAAGCCAGTGTGTGCCACTTGCTAATGCAGCGCTGCTGGTCGGCCTCCCGAACCTTACCAAACAAGCAAGGCAAGGTGTTTCCTGTCGGCCTACTCGGAGGGAGGACAGGACGCGTGTGCCGCCGCCAAGGAGCTCAAGGTTCAAAGGCGGTTGTCGCTCTGGGGGCGGGGGCGGGGGCGGGGGGCCCTGGTCTTCCGCACGCGGCAAGCAATCTGCCCTATCCTATTTCCTGCGTCCTTCGCACCTTCCCTGTCTCTCCAGAAAGCACGGGACTTCCCCACTGCCTCTTCTGGCAGCCCGGTGATTCCAGCTGGCCCAGAGTCGACGTCCGTTTCGAAAGCCTGTCACGTTTTCAGGGTCCGTGCACGCACGCCTGCCTTCGAGCCCCACTCTCAGGCCTCCTCACCAGACACGCACACGCACACGCACACGCACGAGCGGAGGCACACCTGCACGCGTGCAGACCTATACGTCTACACGCTGCCCGCCGTCTGTGTTTCCAGGAGAAAGGATTTTTTACCTGCGCCCCTCTCGCCCCGCTCCCGCAGCCCGTCGTGTGAGTCCTTGTTCTCTCCCCGGATATTGCTGCCTTCCGCCCGCCTGGGTTGGCTTCTCTCCCAGCTGCCTTTGACTGCCGGACCGCGGGAAGCACACAGGCACGACGTCATTTCCCTTGGTCCTCTCTCACCAAGCGGAGAGGAATCTCAAGCTGTCTGGGGCCTAGCCGTCTTGGAGCTCACCTGTCCCTTCCTGCCGATGTCCCGGGCGCTCCAGTGCCCCCAGTGAGCTTCCCAGCGAGATGCTCGTGCCCTCCTTTGCTCTGCACGAGCACGTGTCTGCCCTGAACTGCCTTCTTGTTGCCTCTCACACGGCCTTCGGAGGCCCCTGGCAGCCAGGGCTCTTTGCAAGAGCTGTCTTCCTGTAGCACAAGAGGGCCAAGTGTAAGCTGTCTTGCCGAAGCGTCCCACACAAGGTCCTTAAGAATGTGGGGATCACCGCCTGTCTGAAGGAAGAAGCCAGTGAAGCCGAGCAGGGAAGGGTCAGGTGGCCGCCCTTCCCGTCCTGCCGTCTGCCGCAGAGCCTGCCGCGACACACACGGGCAGGCGCGCACTCACTCACAGACACGCACGCTCGCACGCACACTCACGCGCAGAGCCACCTCGGGAATCTTGCAGGCCCTGGGACCAGAGATCGTGCCTCCCTGGGGCGGAAGGCAGCATGCCTTTTCGTGTGCCCGGAGCCCTGGCTACCACTCAGGGGCCTCAGGGGCTTTGTAAATGTCAGGGCTACCGTTCGGCCTCTCTGGATCCTTCTCTGCTGGCCACGCCCACGGCTCAGGTATCCCTCGTGGCCTACACGTCCCTCAGGCCACACGCTCCAGGTCACGGGTGGGCCAGGCCACATCCAAGGGGCCGACTTAAGACGGGCGGTGACCCGTCGGCGCCCCCTGGCCCAGACCTCTCGCGGGTCGCCTGTGACAAGAGCGGAGGACGGGCCGCAGCATCACAGGCCAGAGACGTGCAAGGCGCCAGCCGCACACGGACGTGCGTGCATGTGAGGCGTGATGGAGGGCAGGGAGCCGGGGCACCTGACAGGGGGGCTCCCGGCCACAGTCAGACAAACAGACACAGATGCATCCGCGGCAAGAGGGGAGCAAGACGGGCAAGGCCCACCCAGAAACTGCCTTTCCACGCAGGACACCAGCAAGCCCCTGGCCAACGTCCGTACGCCCGACCCGTCCTGCGACAGTGGGAGCCTGCCCGTGCGCACTTCCATCGATGAGGGAGACCAGCGCCGGACATGTCGTCGCGCCTGGGACTGCCCGGGTGCCCTGGTACCCGCAGGGGCGGCACGGAGGATGTGGGTCCTCCACCGTGGGACAACACCTGAAGGTAAGGGCCCGAGTGAAATGCCCCAGCAGGCATGGCCAGTTCCCACGTCCGTCTGAGCTTTGTCCGAGCCCCAGGAAGAATCCCACTTAAGCCGCGTCGCGTCCTCCAGGTTGGACCGCAAGGCCCGGCCACGGCACCCGAGCCTACGGGGGCCGGCTGCCTGTAAGCCTTCCTCCCCTACCCGTTGCCGGCTCGACACGTTCCCCGCCTCCACTGCAGGGCAGCCGGACCCGACCCCAGCCGTGGCGCCTACGGGCGCTTGGGGCGGCAAAGGTCGAGCGAGCCTTGTGAGAACCCTGCCCAATCATTCCTCGAGTCTCTCCCCTTTGGCAGGTCCTTCTCAAGAGCCCTGGCCAGGCCTAGAGGCCTGAGGGGCCGCGGCCCTGCGGGGCGCCACCACGGCCGCCTCAGCCCTCCCTCTGGGCCCCAGCCGCAGGGTCCCTGCAACGCAGCTGCCCTCGTGCCTTCAGAGCAGGGGAACCTAGGCACTGACCTGGGGAAGGGGCGAGGACAGCAGCAGCCCGAGCGGGACAAGAGGGGACCTCTGCCACCCTACGATTGTACACGGAGGCTCTCCGGCCTTCGGGTCCCCAAACCCCGACAGGCCGCAGCTGGTAGCGGACAGCCGGTGCCGCTGGGAGGCCAGGGAGGGCTGGGATCCATGAACCTCCCACCGCAACCCTCCACGACCGTGAAACGTTCTGCTGGGGCAGTCGGTCAAGCACACCCCCAAAGTGCGGCAAAGCAGGGGCGCTGTGGGGTGTCGTCGGGGACAGAGATGCTCACCACGCGGCCAAACTGCAAGGGACCGGGAGGGAGAGAGGGGGCACGCACCGCGCTCTCCCAGGCCCGGCTGTCCCACAGACGGTGCCTAGCTTTGTGCGGGGACCTCAGGTGTCTCCGGAAAGCGGCTGTCCCCTCGGGAAGGACCCCGCCGGGTGCTGGCCACCGACTGCCCTCCCCATCCCGTCTCGTCCCGCCCCCCACCCCAGACCTGCCCACTCGCCACCCCCCCAACACACACAGCCCCCCACCGCCTGCCGCCATCCCTCCCACAGGCCCCTTGCCCAAGATCTGTCTGCACCAGGACTGTCCCCTTCGGTGGCCTGATGCCCAGGCAGCTCGGGGCTGTGTGTTGGAGGGATGTGTGGCTGGCAGTTCCCTGACCAGGACAGAGCCGCAGGGACTGTGTCCCGAGGAGAAGCGTGAGTTACTCTGAACGTTCGGGCCCCTTAGCTAGCCAGCGCAGACTCGGGTAGAAGCTTTCGGCCTACGTGTCACACAGCCTGAAGAGCGGCACAGCCCGCCACGGCGCAACGCCGGCGTGGGAGAGAGGGGAGGCGGCACACTGCCGGTCTGGGGCGGCGCGGGCCCTGCGGCCCCGCCCCCTGACCTTCGCCCCTCGGACTGTTGCGCCCCACGAGGAGACCCCAGGGAAAGGAAGGCGCTCACGCCCCGGGAGGCCTTTCCAGCAGGGGGAAGGGGCTCCTGTCTGCCACTTCCTCTCCTCCCCAAGACCCCGGAGCCTGAAAGCCAGCAATCTCGCTGCTGCCCCAGCCCCCGGAGGCGCCGGTCTTTTCCGCTCCCGCCCAGCCCCCGCCCGCAAACAGCCCGGCACCCTTGCCCGCCTGCTCCCCTGCTCCCTCACCCGCACAGCCTCACGCGCCGGCACGGGACGCAGCGCTCGACTGT